>NC_046312.1:102772313-102927313 GCF_009819535.1 Lacerta agilis
GATCCTAAGTTAAGGAAGTTCACAGAAGAAAGTTTCCCCATCTTCTTCTCCCAGCTGTACCACCCAAAAGCCTCTGGAGGGTCAAGGAGTCATCCTGAATACCACAGCTTTACATGTCCCAAAAAACAGCCCTGCAGGCTAAATGGAGAGGTCTGACAGGATGGATTAGGGCTGCAGACCAAAGGTACCCCACCCCTTATTCAAAGCAACCGGAACACCATCCTGTGTGCAGGGTGATCAGTGATCAATACATTTTGTAATGAATCTTACAAGGTTATAATGCCAGTATAATTGTAATGAACCATTTGTTTGGATTAATATATTATGTTTGCAAGTGAATTGACACTAGGTAGTTTAACAGCAACAATGCTATTCTTGTATTGTGAACTGCTTTGGGCAATGTCATACCAAAGAGTAATTCACAAATTAAAGTAGTGAGCAACATTTCTAAAAGGTAAGAGAGGGGAAGTGAAATGTCTGGAAAACTCAAAAGACACCTAGTTCTAATACAGATTTTGCAAATATAAGTGAATATTCATTCTCCAGTTTGGTCTATGCTGCCATTACAAAAAAATATTTTATACAGCTCTAACGTGACAGAACCTAAAGTGGTTTAAGTCAAAGTTACGAGGTTCATAATGTGCTTTCCCTTTAGTGTGAGAATGCATCTTCAGAGGAAAAAAATCAAGCCAAACAAATCCTGATTATACACAATTTGACATGACTCGATCTTTGCCACAACCTAAGGAACATGTGTGATTTAGGGTTGCCATGATTAGTTGGGATCAAGTTTGCCTCTATTACATAACATCTGCTGTATCCTCTCTCTAGAAGATTACACTTTGCACCTGCAGGCCACTGAATCAGTAATCAAATGGGTCCTTTCCATATCTGACTTCCATTAGCCTACAAATTATAAACATAGTGCCATTAGGCAAATCATAATATAGTCATACCTCGTGTTGTGTTCGCTGCAGGTTGCGAACGACACGGGTTACGAACGCAGCAAAGCCGGAAGTGGGGTTCGCCCCGTGCGCACACGCAGAAGCATCCACACAGAAGCGTCTGCGTGGTCTATGCATGCTGCGCGCAGGTCGCGCATGCGCAGAAGCGTTCTGCACAGAAGCGCAATATCACACTTCGGCGCAGTGCAAAATCTCTGCTCAGGTTGTGGAATTTTTCAGGGTGCAAACAGCACCCTGGAACAGATCGTGTCCGCAACCCGAGGTACCACTGTAGTGTGGGGTGGGGAGCCTTTGACACACAAGACTAAGTATAGTCACAATGCAGAATAACACCTAAGAATGACAGCATCATAACAAAGTAATTGGAAATAAAGGCATCCTTTTGCCAGGATGCTGAACAGTAATAAAATCTGGGAAAGCAAGATGCAATTTAAAACCAGTTAAAAGGTACACATTTACACACACATTCCCTCTGCTTCCCTCCAAGTTTGGAATGCGGTTTCAGCTAACTGTGCTGGAAAGCTATGGCAAAACTATACTTTGAATAACTTGGGAGTGACCTTAGCGGAATAGCAGGACACAGGTTTATTATTATTTACCTGCCCTTCCCCCTAAGGTCATAGGCCAGGTTGCAACCATTTAAAATACAACATTAAAAAGTTTTTTATATGTATGATTAGAAAAATATATCTACATACAATTGTTTCCCACCCCAATCTCTGAGCGGTGAGGGGTTCCAGGGGTTCTAGGCGCTTACTCAAGGTTCGTGTTTCCTTTTGGGAATGAGGCACAGCGAAGACTGTGGTGTCTTTATAATATATGGTTTATTTACACATATATACAACCAGAGCCTGCACAGCACTAACACCCCAAAAGGGTTTTGTTTCTCCCATAACTACAGTCTTGGATTCAAACAGAAATCAAACATTGGTCTCAAATGTTGCTCTCACACTCTCTCCAGCTTGCTGCTTTACTGCTAGGTCACTTTCAACTCTAAAATCACACTTTGTTCTTCTAACTATCTGAGAGCCAACCCACCCATCTGCCGTCCCGCACAGAGTCCCCTTTCCTTGGTTCTATTACTGGTCGATCACCCAGACAATCACCTCAACACAGGAGGCTAGTCAGGCTTCTATTTTAACACTTGCTGGATACAGGGGTTAGAAGGATCTCGCACACAACCTACTCTGAAACATTTTCTTTAAAGCTTAAATTTGTTTTATTCTGGATTGCTTTATTTGATGTTTTAATGTGTTGTATACCGCTTTGAGATTTTTTCTTTAAAATATAAAGTGGTACCGAAATGAAAATAACAACAACAACAACAACAGCAACAACAGCAACAACAACAACAACAGCAACTTCATTGGGGGGAAAGGTGCCTAATCATTCAGTCGTGACAACCATATCCTAGGTTTAAGGTGCCATTTGATGAATTGCTTATATATCTAAGTTTCTTACTCTGGATACGATCCCCTATGCAAGTTGCAGGCATACCGTACACAGTGAGGGGTTTATTCTAATTTCTCACAGTGGTTAGGCTGAAGCCATTACACATCAGCAAGCTTTGAAATGTGCCAAATGTGTGGGCAAGAAGCTGAGCCAGCGCAGCATCCACTGAGCCCATAGCCAATCTCAGATTTGTTATACAACAGCATTAGGCCCAATCACTCTGCCCCCCACACCAAACCGCATTGCATCTTGGAAGACATCTTGGGCTTCTACAGTTACGGAGGCAAGCGCTGGCCTTGTGGAAGCACCTTCCAAACACTGCTATGCAAATCAATCCTTTAATAATACCAGTGGACTGCCTTATTCAGCCTGGAACACACATCGAAAATACATTTCACTGACAACTGGGGGAGGTGGACACATGATCCCAGACCTCAGGCCAACAAAGCTACCTATGTCACAGCAGTGATGTGTTCAGACTCCAGGGAGAAAGTGCAGACTAAACTGCTCATGGAACATTCATTCTCAGCAGTTCCATGAAGCAAAGCTATCTTGACATCGTTGCCAAAGAAAGCTACTCACCTGCCCTTCCACCTGGAGGTAAGGAGCTGTCATGGCAGCTGACAACAAGCACAGGGAGATAAGAACAGAAGAAAGATCTGGGACAACGGAATGTCAAACCTCACCAAGTCAGGGGCATTTCTTAAAGAGAATAACATTTTAAAAAATGACCCTAGAGAATTAGCAACACCAGGGTTAAAGGAAATATAAACATAATGGAGGTGCATCAGCTGCCGAAATACTTGCAGAACTTTTTGCCACCCTGGACATGCTGTACCTGAAAACGTTGCACAGCATTCCAGTTTGTCACTGAAGAGCTTGGGCAACTTTTTAACTTTTGTAAAAAGGAGAAAACATCCCTGTAAACCTCTGGTTGCAAGGAATATGGACATCCTTCCTCCAGCTTATGCTTGCATTGCAGAACCCTCTTGGGCAGTGGTGAAAAATTCTTCAGTGTTTTTTTTTTTTTAAACCGTTCTCCGTCAATTAAATGAGAAAATAAATTGCATTGGAAAATTATCTAATAAGGATTAACATTTTGGTGATGTTCAAGGGAAGGTGGGGGGGGGAGGGTTGTGCCCTCTACCTTACTTTCAAGGTGGCCGAGGAAAACAGTGTTTTCTTTCTTTCCTTCCTTCTGAAAATTATCTCTCCAGTGCTCTGCCTTCTGCCATCATTCCAGATGCCCACACCTCCTTGAAAGCCAGTCCTCAACTAGGCTTTCCTGTATGATTGGGAGCCCAAGGAAGGCTGTCTACTGCACTCCTGACGGCTGTTTGATGTTCTTTGTTTTTAAGTGAAGTATTTTTAAAAATATCACTGAGGGAAAATAAAAAAAGGAAAAGGAAGGACTTCCCTTGACAACAAAATCAGTGAGCTCACCACTCTTGGGTACATACTAGCCAGCCCCTCCATGATAAAAGTATAAAATAAAATTTGATACTATTATTAATTTGAAAGGTGCGCAGTTTACCCCCTACAGCAACATTAACCACCCTGAAGTAAGATTGACCCACCACCATGATGCTTGTCACTGCAGGACAATGACTGGTGCAAGAGGAGAACCAAAGAGCAAACATGACATCTCTCCTAATAGATTATCATCTGTAGAAGCCAATTAAAGATTGGTGTTAGCCTTGATTTTCCACGAAGGCTAACTTTGGGGGAGATACACTGTCTCTTGTCTCTTGTGGGCGAGCTCTCCGGGGGTTTTCTTATTTAAAGAAAAATGTATACTGCTTTATGAAAAGAGAATTCTTCTCCAGGTGGTTCACATAAAACAGGGATGTCCAACCAGCAGATTGTGATCTACCAGTAGATCCCCAGCTGATCCTGGTAGATCGCGGGACCCTTATTGTGTACAAAAAGATACGGGGGGGAGCTAAAAAACTCTGTGCAATCCTCCCCAAAAAAACTCAACAACTCTGGGCAATCCACCCACCCCATGAACGCTCCTCCTCCCTCCAATGACAATGGGTAGATCACTGCCAGTTTTTTTTTATATATACTGGGAGTAGATTGCAGTCTCTTGGGAGCTGGACATGCCAGTCATAAAATATGACCATAAAATGCATTTCAATCAAACAATCACATGAAATTAAAATTAGCAATCCAACTTCAAAAATATAGCATAATATAGTCATTAAAACAAGACTATAAAGTTAGATCCCCAGCCACAATTATTTTCTGTAACATTTAATTAGTAATCATAAGCTAGGGGTGGGGAAAATTTTTGACGCTCACAGACGAACTTTGATGGGTGGATGGGACAACCTACCTGTCTGTCACCAGATGCCATTATGACATCATATGATTGAGAGGTTGGTGGGTAGGTGGTCCTGCCCACCTGTCAAAGTTTTCACCAACACCACTGCAAAAACTGAGCTTTCGCCTTCCATTTTAGCAGCAGTTTTCCTGCAAAGCCCTTTGTGCTATTGGAGTTATTTAAGCCTGTAATTTTTCTATTATAGCTACATTTGTACCGGTACCTGCCCCACACCTGATGTCACATATGGCACCAGGCATGCAGTAGGTGGCCATGGTTGACAAGGCCAAATTGGGACCTCCTGACAGGCCAAAGGTTCCCCATGCCTACTGAAAGTCAATAATATTAATATTAATTATTTAGTTTCCCCAGCCACTCTGGGCGGTTTCCAACAAAATATTAAAATACAATAGTCCTTCTGATATTAAAAGCTTCCCTAAACAGGGCTGCCTTCAGATGTCTTCTAAAAGTCTGGTAGATGTTTCTTCCTTTGACATCTGGTGGGAGGGTGTTCCACAGGGCGGGCGACACTACCGAGAAGGCCCTCTGCATGGTTCCCTGTAACTTCGCTTCTCGCAGTGAGGGAACTGCCAGAAGGCCCTCGGTGCTGGACCTCAGTGTCAGGGCAGAACAATGGGAGTGGAGACGCTCCTTCAGGTATACTGGGCCAAGGCCGTTTAGGGCTTTAAAGGTCAGCAGCAACTCTTTGAATTGTGCTCGGAAACATGCTGGGAGCCAATGTAGGTCTTTCAAGACCGGTGTTGGGTGGTATCGGCGGCCGCTCACAGTCACCAGTCTAGCTGCCGAATTCTGGATTAGTTGTAGTTTCCGGGTCACCTTCAAAGGTAGCTCCACATAGAGTGCATTGCAGTAGTCCAAGTGGGAGATAACTAGAGTATGCACCACTCTGGCAAGACAGTCCACGGGCAGACAGGGTCTTAGCCTGCGTACCAGATAGAGCTGGTAAACAGCTGCCCTGGACACAGAATTGACCTGCGCCTCCATGGACAGCTGCGAGTCCAAAATGACTCCCAGGCTGCGCACCTGGTCCTTCAGGAACACAGTTACCCCATTCAAGACCAGGGAGTCCTCTACACCTGCCTACCTCCTATCCCCCAAGAACAGTACTTCTGTCTTGTCAGGATTCAACCTCAATCTGTTAGCCGCCATCCATCCTCCAACCGCCTCCAGACACTCACACAGCACCTTCACAGCCTTCACTGGTTCTGATTGGAAAGAGAGGTAGAGCTGGGTATCATGCGCATACTGATGAACACCCAGCCTAAACCCCCTGATGATCTCTCCCAGTGGCTTCAAGTAGATGTTGAAAAGCAAGGTAAAAATATGTTTTAAGCACCCTTTGAAAATATCCAGGGATTGGTATTCTATTCGAGTCCTTTTAAATACCTGTTTTAAACTACTTTTGTTTAAGATTTTCATGTTTTGATATTTGATATTATTTTGCATTCTAGTAAACTACTTCTTATTTTTTTATAATCGTGTGTGTGTGTGTGTGTGTGTGTGTGTGTAAATAAACATAGGTGCTTGCCCAACATCACAAGGAACACTACAGCTTTCCACAGTTGTATAATAGCCTACCAATAAAGCCCTACCCTTTGCCAGAGGTGTGTTTGCCAGCCTAATTTCCTTTGCTGGTGGATATTTCAACAGGGCTTCAACACAGGCAATCATAACATCGGACATATGTATTAAGGGCCCTGAGGACTGGAATTCGGTGGCACGCTGGTTTTGGGTCTAGAATATTCTAATGCTGTTGACCTTTAAGGCACAGCACAAGATTTATTTGTTTTCCAGACTTCTCTGAACAGTCAGAAAATAAAGGGAAGGAATCTTTTTCTTATGAGCTGTAGTCGCCAAGACCTTGTTCAAAGATGGGTGGTTTAAATCTGCAATAGCTGTGGGATTTAAATGTCTAATTGCAAAAGGTTTGTTTTACAGGCTTAGTGCTTTGCCTAGAAAAAACTGGAACTGTGTGATTGGGAGATATTCAGAATTCAGCCCTACACAAATTTATCTGCAAGTAAGTCCCATTAAACTGTGTAGGACTTGCTACTGAACAGACATGCACAGGATTGCTCCATTGTGTTATATTTTTAGTATGCCTAGACTACAGAATTTGGTACAATTTGCAGAAAGGACACCTACCAATTCACATGCTTGGTGAGATCTGAGAGATGCTTCAGACACTAGCGCAGATGCATTTGGAAAGGCATTACAGTGATTTGTAGCTCCTTAGGAATTTGGAGGAGTGAACCTGCTGTTCTTCCCATTTATCACACAACAGCCCTGTGACTGAGAAATATTGACCCAAAGTCATGACTAAGCAGAGATTTTCTATCCAGGTCCATACCTTCTAACATGTCTCCAACGAAAATAGGGACGCCCCATTCCATAATGATAATTTTACTATTTATACCCCACACATCTCAGTGGGTTGCCCCAGCCACTCTGGGCAGCTTCCAAGATATATTAAAACATAATGAAACATTAAACATTTTTATAAAGTTCCTATACATGATTGCCTTCAGACGGCTCAGGGGTTGGATAACTCCATACCCTCCAACATTTCTCCAATGAAAATAGGGACATCCTAAGGAAAAGTGAGACATTCCGGGATCAAATCAGAAACCAAGACAGCTTCTCTAAATCAGGGACATCCCTGGAAACTAAGGACACTTGGGAGGGTCTGCAGGTCTTCCAAGTCCAACATGGAATCCACTAGTCTGTGTGGCATGTATGCAACCACCAGAACACTAGCAAATAACCAAGGTTTCCTGGGCATCAATATAACTTTTGAAGACACATTTTTCCGAGAAAATATTTTCCGCAACCTTGAGATAGTTTTGATAAGTAGTTTATTTCCACAGCTGAAAAAGCATTAAAAAATTAAAGCAGTATCCTGTTACTCCTTCATATTCACTCAGAGAAGCACAGTGATCTGACAATCAAAAATAAAGAACTTGTGGTCCAGAAATCATTCTTCCCTCAAGTTTGCTTGGGGAGGGGGGAATAAAAAATGTTTAAATGGCCATACTTGTAAAGAGTTAAGCTTTCTTAGCATAGTTCACAATGCATAAAACTATATTATGCATTTCAACACACTGTAAAAAAATCCCTTCCTGATTAAAAGTTCCACTGACATTTTTTCTTAGCTAAATAAAAAAAAATCCCCAGAATTTATTGTGGCATCACTATCATATTATTTACACAGAGAATATATTTCCTGCCCCTTCAGCATTATTTCTGAGGACAGCTTACTGACAACACTGGAGACAGAAGTGTGCTGGCCCCAAGGGTTTGTCCATGAAGCGAGGTCCAAGTCCAGTCCTGGGTCTAGGGGTCCAAAGGAGGTCAGTCCGGCGGGGAGCGAGGCAGGGAGCAGGTCAAGGTCCAAGGCAGGTTCAGGCACAAGGTTGCAGGTTGAGCACACGCTTGCAACTATGTTGCTCACGCAACTTGGGCTGGGTCTGGCTGGCTTTTATCTGGCCCTATGCTTAGGGCCGCCCCGATCCTCTGGAGACTCGCCTCTCCTCCGGGCCTGGAGGCGAGCACTCCTCCTGCAGACACTTAACTCCCTTCGCCTCTCTGCCCTGAGCCTCTGTAGCTCAGGAGAGGCTGGTGGGTTACTGGACCCAGGGGATGCCTCAGCTTCCTCTGAAGAGGCTGGGAGTGGAGCACCTGCAGGCAATGGGTCCTCCCTCCCATCAGGAGCCAGAGCAGACTCTGCTGATGCCTGCACCTGGGGATCCAGCACAGGTGGGGATCCTTCAGGCTCAAGCCCTGGCCCCGGCTCAGCTGGTTCTGGAGGCGGGGAATCCTGTGCAGGCTGGGATCCCTCAGGTTCAGCATCAGAGTCTGACTCCCAGGCCATCACAAGAAGAGAGGAACGAGATAAATATCAAACTTAGGCTGCAATCCTACAAACACACTTACCTGGGAGTTAACTCCACTGAAGACAGTGTGACCAACTTCCAGGTAAACATTTGTGGAATTGTGCTGTAAAATAAATAAGAATGTCTAGTTTGCAGGCACTCTTGCCTTCGGCGAACTGCATTAGCAGCTAACTGAGCAAAGACAAAACACAAAACGCAGCCCAAGCAATACTCCCTAGCATTCAAAGAAAATGTTTTGCCTCTGAACATTACAAAAGGTGAAATAATTGTGCCATCTAATCAACAGGAGACGCCTTTATTGCCTGGCTAATAAGGTGGAAATGATATATTGAAAATATAATCACACACATACATGGATGAGGTGGTGATGCAGTAGGGAGAATCCGAGTCAGTTCTCTTCCCTGAAATGCAACTCTCATTTTCCTATAAAAGCCTCTACATGCATCAGTCTGGCAACAGTCACCTTTTATTTAGAAAAGGGGCTGGGAGGAAGAAGTCAAAAACTAGAGAAGCACACCATATATAAAATGTCAAACCTGTCAAAACCTTCTTGAATACCGTCATCTCACACCACACCACAACTTGCTGCAAAGGTTAGTTAGAGCTAACACTTTGGTACGCACAGAATTTGCAACACTGCCTCCTCCTGTATTAAAATAAGCCATGAGAGTGTGAGTGAGTGAGCAGGCAAGCAAATGTTGTGCTGTGTGTGTGTGTGTGTGTGTGTGTGTGTGTGAGAGAGAGAGAGAGAGAGAGAGAGAGAGAGAGAGAGAGAGAGTCCTTAAAGACATTTCTATGTATATAACCATTAAAGGAATTTCTAAAGCTGACTAAAACAATAAAGAATTACACAGATTCGTTCCAATTTTGACACTCCTACTTCGAATGGGTGGCCTCGTTAACCTAGCACGCACACACCTATAAGAAATGTGAAAATTAATTAGAAGGCTGGAGGCCTCTTCACACAGGATTATTTTTATTTATTGCATTCATATTCTAACTTTTCCTCCAAGCAGCTTAAGGTAGTGTACATGTTTCTTTCTCCTTCTCCTCATTTAATCCCTACAACAATCCTGTGAGGTAGGTTAGGGCAAGAGACAGTGACTGGTGTGGGAATTATAGTTTAGCCAGGCGTTGGCATACCACGCCGCTCTTGTCTAGATAGAATAATTAGAATAATTAATATACAGTGTTGGCATACCACACTAAATTAGGTAAGCTACAGAGCTTCATTTGGCATACCATTTGGCTCTGTGGGCACCAAGTTGGGAAACACATGTTTAGGCAGAGCAGGAGAACAAAGGAATAGGTGGAAAAGTACTGGGGATCATGAGGTGTTTAGAGGAGGGGGTGAGTGATAGAGCTGTAAGCATGCATCAGGTCACGTACTCGATGAAGGGAGGAAAAGGTGTGTTATTAGGAGGGGCTTTCCATATTAGGTATCAGAAGGCACACCTTTCCTTATTTGGTCTTTGGAGTTCTCTGTGTATGTTAATGTTTAACTTAGCTGTGAGTTTTCAATAAAAGGAGCCCCCTAGAATGCTCTGGGCGGTCTTCCCTTCACATCATCCTGTTCATCGCGTCAGTTAATTTCCTACAAGCAACAATATCTAATATTGGTTTTAATGTCTAAAATTCCATAACAACAGACTGGCCCAAAGCTGAGTGAGGATTTGAACCCCGGTCTCCCAGGTCCTAGTCTGACACTTTAACCACTTCACTACCACTGACTCTCACATTACATTTCTCTGTGTGTATGTACGTCTGTACACTTAAAAGTGTAATGTGTGAATGTGTGGTTATTATTACATGTCCATTCCTCAGAGAGCCAGGATGCACAGCCTATTTTTGTCAAAGGAGAACTTTGCCACAAATCCCAATCTGCTGCCAGGTTAAGGGTGCAACAGCCTGATGAAAGCAAACACTTATTTGTATTTCGAAACTCAACAAAGGCCTGCAATAACGGAAAACTCATTTGTTATGTGAAAGAGGGTGTTTCATCAGATAGCACGTGCAGTTCTCTTTCCAAGTCTAAAACATCAAATAACAGAACAAAATATAAGGAGAAAGCCAGAGCCTTGCTCAGATGCACCTGATCAGGAGACCTGATCAGATCGTGTGTTTTTTAATTGTTATACAACCCCAGCAACTTATCATACTATAAACAATAAACATGGAAACTCCATTTAAAGGAAGCACACTACTTCTTCTTCCTCTTGCATTATCTGTTTCATGGTACATTCACTGAAAGATATACCATACACATTCCCCTTTAATAAGAAAATTATCTCCTTATTTGAAGACTCAAGACCTCTCACACCGTGGTACCCATCAGCTGTTTTGCACTGCCTCTCCCATCATCCCTAGCTAGCAGGACCAGTGATCAGGGATGGTGGGAATTGTAGTCCAAAAACAGTTGGATACCCAAGTTTGGGAAACTTTGCCCTAGCACTATGTGCCAAGGTGGCTTCTGCCCATTCGGACTGATAGGGTGGAAGGCAGGGAGTCCAGCAGCAGGCAAAGCACGAACCAATGACAGGCCCAGCCAAGTAACTTTGTCTCCATCCTCTTCCTTGCTGACTTCTACAAGGGCAATATTGAGACTAAGGCGGGGGCAGGATGAGGGCAGACTAAGGTTGCATAGCAGTGACCAGAGGAGAAATGACCCTGGTGCATTTGCAGCAGCACAAATGGATAGCTTCATCTGCAACAAAACATGTCTCTTCCACATCACTCTCTACAGCCACAGCGGGCACTGCAACCTTTCAACAGAAAGGCCTCACCCACAAAGGTGCATCCCTCCATTGTCTCCTGAGACAGATGGATGCCAACAGTGGCAAGCGGTACCACTCACTAGATTGATTTTAAATAAGGAGGCAGAAAGGTACATAGACTGGCCAAGGGTAGAGGTTGGTAGAGCAATGGACCAGTTTCCATTGGAACTAATACTGTAATGCCTAAACACATAAACATCTACATTCTTGACTGGCTGTCTGATGAAACAAGATTACTTCTCACCTCCCATGTAGGGTCATGATGATGTAGATCAGGCATCCCCAAACTCGGCCCTCCAGCTGTTTTGGGACTACAACTCCCATCACCCCTAGCTAACAGGACCAGTGGTCAGGGATGATGGGAATTGTAGTCCCAAAACAGCTGGAGGGCCGAGTTTGGGGGTGCCTGATGTAGATGCTGGAAACATGCAAGAGATCTGGGTTGAAAAGAGAAAAGCACTAGCATGTTGATTAAAGACAATAGTATTTCCATGCACTCACCACTTCCCTGAGCAGGAGAAGACCATAAGAGCCCTTAAAGGAAACATCAAGCACCACCACATCCACTCAAGAAAGTAAAGAGCTCTGCAGAATAGGATGACCGTCGCCAACTAGAGACTTAGAATCAGGAAACGAGGGCTATAGCCCAATACATTTTGGCAACTGAGTGGAACCACAAAATGGTGCCCCACACACCACCGCCAGGGAAGAAGAGCTGACTGAAGACACATTGGGAACAAGAGGGGGATAAAGATCTACACTGGGAACAAGGGTGGGAGGAGACCACAGCACCTCACCCACAGACCCTATGGATTCTGCCACGTGGCAGTCCCATCACCTTACCATATGAGTGAGCCGGCCCTGGCTGTAATGCTGTGCCTCCTTGAATTACCAGCCCTTCCCCAATATTTTAATCAAGTTGGCACCCTTGATACCCAGCCATCCATTAAGGCCTGGTAATTCCGGATGGAGAGAAGGCAAAATTAGTCTTCTCATCTTTGATTTTTTTTTGGGGGGGGGGGGGTCAGGTTTCAAATTGCCTCCTGTCGTCTTGGCATCCACAAGCCTTGCAGGTCAAAACTCTGTTGGCAACCCTACAGCAAAGAGGAAGTGCATCCCCCTGAAATCAGGAGGACTTTCTTCTCGGTAGGCAAAAATACTTGGCCTGTGGTCAGAGAAGGGTCCTTTTTTGGCATGGGGAGGGTGGAACTACTACTTCAGTCTCTCACACACGACCTGGATCTACCGCTGTCCCCTTCCCCCTTCTCTAGTTAGGACCTACCTTGCTCCCCTCCCTCGGATGGAAACTAAGACACACACACACCCAGGGGCAGGGAACTGGCTCTGCAACAGCAGCTGCTAACACAACCGAAGGAAGCCACGAATCAGTATTACAATGGCAACATGCAAAATAATAAGACGCTTAGCCTTCCTCAACCAGCTCCCTTCCGGATGCTGGTTGGATTCCAACTCCCATCAGCCCCAATAGGCAGGGGGGACGATGGGAGGTCCCGTCCAACAATATCAGGGCAACTCCCACTCCTGAACAAAAGCATCCTTAAGGTGCCAGAGGCTCTCCAGAGAATCCGAGGTGAATCAGAGGCGCACTTCTTACGCCCCGCCCTGCCTGGTCGGTTCTCTGTATCTGGTGTGCGGAAAAGATCCCTCTTTCGCCCAGGCGCGCAGTAGGCAAGGCTGAACCTATGGACTTTCAGCCTGTTGCAGGGGTGCCAACGTGAATAAAATAATCGACCACATGACACGGCACACTCACACTATTTGAATGGCAATGCCCATCAGCTTTGAGGGGCCGCCCCCTGAAATATTTTATGGTCTGCTGTGTTGCTCTTAAAGGCTCAAGAGCCCCGTCATTCCCTGGAAAGGAAATGCCAATTCCACCGCGCAGTAGCAGCAGCGTGTCCCACAAATCCAGTGTGGACAGGGCTGCAGTCTGGATTTAGAGCGCCCGCGGCAGGTTCTCAACCTGCTCCAGGTTTCATCTTTCATTTGGTGCAAAGGAGCCCGCAACTCCCAGAGGACATTTGTTATACAGTATGTCCGTTCCTTCTTTAGCTTCCCACTTTTCGGCCGACGGCTGCTTCCAACTGCACGTGAAGCAGATTCAAGGCGAGCAGCTGCGCTTGGAGAAGCGCTCCGGAGCGGGTCAAAAGCGGAGTCGCCTTCTCCAAGCCAAGCGGGGGCTGCAAAGCTCAACGGCGGGTGGCCGGTGTGGGTTTGCAAGGGGTTTGCAAAGTGCAGCGATCCGCTCGCCTCCTTTACTTGGGAGGAAATCCTACTGACTGCAATGGGATTTACCCCCTACCCCGGTCGAGGTAATTTCATGCCACGCAATCCGAGCCTATGCATGCATATTACCGGGGGGGGGGGGCGGGGAGGTCAGTGGGACTTACTCAAAAGTCACAATGCGCAGGAACTGCAACCCAGCAGCGGAAGCCTCTGCATGTTCGCCCAGAACTGAATCCTAGTAATTTCAAAGGGGGCTCAGGGGCTGTTATCCTAACCAGGTTAACAAAACCTAACCAAGTCTACTCAGAAATAAACCCCGTTAAATTCAGTGTGGGTTACCCCCAGGTCAGTGTGGTTAGGACTGCAGCCTTACTCTCCAGGAAAGTGGGAGGAGATTTGGAACTTTTTCTGTCCCCAAACAAACTGACTGAATCGGTGCCCGAGGATTCCAGATAGTTTGCAAGAACTAACACCGCCTGCTTATTCAGAAACTGGATTCCAGTCAGTTCAAGGCAGGGAGGCTTGTTCCCTTTTCAGAGAGCATCAGATTCTGTGTGGAGGCTTATTTGGGAGCGAGCAAGTCCCATTGAGCGGAGCAGATATTAGGGGTGAGCATGCATAGGACCTAGTTGCTGACATTTCTACGGTTCTTCTGTCCCACTTCGTAGCTTTTCCCAGATCTTCGGAAATCTAAAAATGGCTTGCTCGGTGAATGCGCCCCTTTGATTCGTTCGACAGCGGCAAAAGTTTGGGGGACCGATAAAGTTACAGATGGGCGCGATTATTCCAAAATTCTTGGGCAGGGTGGGGGGTGGGTACCGGACAGAAAAGAGCGGATCTCTCCTGTTCATTTCCCCTGCGATCGTGATGTCCGCCCTAGGCTGGTTTTAGACTTAAGCACTTTTGCCTCCTTAGCCTTACGCGCTGCAGAAATTAAGTCTGCTCTTTCCCCACCCCCAGTGGAACTTTTACCCTGGATACAAGATCTCAGCCGCAGACTCCCCCTTTGAAATTTAAATTTTAAGTTAGATGCCATATTCACCAACAAGACCATTTTAAATTTTAAAATGTTCTTGTAGCAGATGTGGTGGGATTGTGACCCACATAGGTACAGCCCGATCCTGTGTGCTTTAACGGGGAAGGCAATCCCGCGGAGTACCAGGCGATCTACCACCCAACGCTGCGGCTTTTGCCACCCGCGTACCCAGCAGGAGCTTCTCCCCTCGCCAAGCCCCATCGAAATGAATTGCCTGCGCAAGAGCAGTGTGTGGCAGGGGGCTTTTTACACGCGCAATCCATTCCCATTCATAATTTTCAGGGGCAGCTCCTTCCCAGGAAAATGTGCTTCGCTTTGACCCGGTCCTGTGCCCAGTTGCTGAGAAATACGCCTCTTCTAGTTTTCAAGTGCATTGCGCAGAACTCATTGGTGGAATTACATTCACCTTTGGGGCGCCCCTTAGATGCTGTTTTCAGCAGGTTATTGGGGCACGATTTGGCTAAAACTGGAGAGACGGCGGGGATAGGAGATTTCCTTAAGAGCCTTTCCCTCGCCCCCTGGTAACAATTGCAGCCTCCTTTTGCAAAGTAATAATAATAATAATAATAATAATAATAATAATAATAATAATAATAATAATAATAATATGGGTGCAACCAGACGAAACAGAGAAAGCTAGGGTCCCCTGGGCCGCAGGTGAGCCGAGGTTCCAGTGGTATCGCTCTTGCTCATCATTCCACTCCTCCCGCTCTCCTTTTCTAACAGATGGGGAACTGAGGCTGCCATTCACCCGCAGCCATACCTCCTGCTTAGTTGGGACTGACATGCAGGCCTCCCCGGGGCAAGCCGGGCTCCCTGCGCCGGCTGTGGTTACGCCTGATGGATGGATGGAGAGGGAGAGCCTTCGATCCGCTCTTCGCCGTGCCTTCGCGGGCCGACAGCTGCGCATCTTACCGAGTACTAGGTGGCAATAAGCCTCCATCTGTCTAAGAACATGAGTTTCATTCCCAGGCATTTCAAGGTTTCAATATGATTTTCCTGTCTGCTTCTTTGCTGAGAAGCTTGACAAACACAGGCAGGTGTCCGCCTTTCAAAAAAAAAAAAAAAAAAGTCCATCCCCAAACGGCCGTTCCGATGCGCCTGATCCTAAAGTACTTTCGGGAGTCCAACGAGACTGACGCGCTGCTGTTTGCGCGATCCTGAACACGTTGACTCGGGCCTCATCCCTACTCAGTTTAGACAGAGTTCAGACCCGAGTTTACAGGGTAACAGAGGCAGGCTGCAAGTCTGGGCGCGCTTACCTGAGAGTAAACCCTATGGGCCTCGGTCGGATTTAAATTCCTAACCAACTCCAATAAGATCAAGCGATGGTGCAACTGGGATTTTCCTTCAAATATCCCCTTGCAGCGGTCATCCAAATTACGGTGACATAGCTGAAGGGGGTTTTAGCCCTGTGACCCCCTGGCATCTGATGCAGGATCCAGCCAAAGTGAAACCCTTTGCAGCAATTCAGTCCCATGCCTGTTTACTCAGAAGTAAGTCCTGTTGAGTTCAATGGGACTTACTCCCAGGCAAGCGGGTCTCGGATTGCGACCTAAATCTCCGTTGATTTCCCTAAGAAAGGTCAGATAAATCCCACCCCGGGTGAACTCAGCGGTACAGTATTTATAAAAGAGGCATAACTCTGAGTGAATTGGGCACTGTGTTGTGAGTACAACATAGTATCAGCTCCGCCAGCATCCAGCCAGATCTGCGAGGGCGGCGGAGGAGAGACTCGCGGATGGAGATCCTCTGCGGATCTCGGAGGGACCTCCAATTGGAAGCGCTCTCTGCAAGCCACGCCCCTCCTCAATTCGAATTGTTCGAAAAGAGCTTGGTTGTAACGCGGCAGAAACAGAAGGCGCGGAGACTTGGGAGGCGGCGGCCAGACGCTAAAGAAAACAGGCCTGCCTCCAGCAACTTGAATAGTTGTGTAGGGTGTTCAGCGCGGCTGTAGCCGGACCCATGGGGTGACAAAAAAATGTTTTGCCCCCGGGTACCAATTTACCTTGCTACGCCCCTGCCCATGCCCTCCAGTGAATACAGAGACGCCCGGTGTTGGACCCGCCGCCGCCAGAGCAGACCTGCCACTCTGATCTCTCAGGCTCAGCCCGAATGTCACCGCTGTCACAATCTCTCAAGCACTTCCTCGTCTGAAAAAAGAGGATTTGCCCTACCTGGACGGGTTTTGTGGCGCCCAGCAAAATGAAGTTGTTGGGTTTTTTTTTGTTCGAGAGTGGGGCCATTTATATGCATCTTCCGCATTGACTGTGAGATAGGAAGAGGTGCCGGGGAGAAGAGCTGGTAGTGGGCAGGACTCAGGTGCTCACCTATGAAACTCATTCAAAGTGGCCTTTTAGAGAGATCGCTAGCTGGGTTGAGATTTAGGAAATGCAAAGCAGTTCGCACGGAAGAGAAGGGTTGCAAATACATATACGACTGGTTCCCGGTGGCAGAAACTGGGAAAGGCTTCGAGACCTTGCGCTGCTGTTCGATTGGGATGTGCTGTTCGACTTGTGCCACGATGGGGGGTGTGGCGCAAGTTTTGAGCAAAGAGCAACGGCGCCAAGTTCTGCGGAAAGGAGCGCTCTCACTTAGGGGTGTATCCTTAAGGAGGTTGAACTCAACGAAAGACTGGCCGAGGAGGCAGGAAAGCAAGGTGGCAAAGGAAGGAAGGAAAAACGGTCCAGGATTTCACTTTCCACAAAGGGAAACAAAATATCCAAATCTGTCAGACGCGGACATCAACTCTCCACCCGGTTTTCTCAGCTAGGCAGGCTACCCCCCCCCCCGCGTGTTGGAAATTATCTGTGTTTAAATTTAAAAAAAAAAAAAATCTCTTTAAAATAAAAATCATAATGGCACAGGGCGAGAGCGCCCTTTTTGCTTACAGAATGAATAAAATACTTTTCCTCGCAGAAGGCCAGGTGGGTTGATTTCTCAGAGGTGGAGGGGGGAGGCCGTTTGGCCCGCCCCCGCCCTGTGTGTTGTGGCCCAGCCTTGCTCATTACGCACATCCCCTTTGGCTGTGAGAATGGAATGGTCCGCGGGCGCCGCGGGGGTCGGGATAGGTGCGGGAGTCTCCGCCGTCGAGCGGCCAGAAAAGGTTGGGCAACGCGGAAGGGTGTCCGGCGCAACAGGTAGGGCAGCCTCAGCTGCGACCAGTTGCCCAATCGGGTCTCCCATTCGGGGGGTGGGGAGGAAGATGGCTCCTCGAGCGCCCGCCTACTCACTCACTGGCCCCCTTTTGCGCCGGGGAAGGAAGCTTCCCTGTGTTGTGATGAGGGCGGATGGACACGTCTCCGGTCCCCAGGGACCGCCCGAGGGCCCCCGCTGTTATGACATGGGCCAAGGGACAGGTCTGCCCAGGAAGAAACAGGCAGCGGGACCACGAAGTCGGTTTCCCTTATCCAGAAATCAGCTTGGGGTCAGAGAGAGTAACTCACCGGTCACACACTTCCCCAAACCCTTTCCCTTCCTTTCCGGGTTAAGTCCCATTCAAGATCATGGTAGTCAGTTCGCACCCCTAAAAAAAACAAAAACAAAAACAAAAAAACCCCCAACACTTCTCTCGGGGTAAATCCCATTCAGGCTACTGGGAATCCGTTTCCCCGCCCCGAGATCGCTTCTCCCGAGGCAAGCCCCCATTGAAGATAATGGGAACCAGTCGTGCCCCCCAATCGCTTCTTCCAATGCAATCCCCATTCAAGATAATGGGAAGCAGTCCCCGCACGCACACCCACTGCTTCCCTCGGGGGTAATCCTATTCAGGCAAATAGGAGTCAATTACCCCGGGGTAACCGCACGCAGGACTCGTGGCCAGGCTTTCTGGCCAGGCTGACAGCCTCTCGAGAGATCTGCGACTGGGAGAAGGGCCTATTTATTTTCAGCCCTTGAGAGCCACGCGCACAAGTGGATCCTTAAATCAGAAGCTCAGGCGAAGCCCCTCGCTGCGTCCCCAGCTTTTAGGCCAAGCCGAGACAGAAGCTCGCTCAGGTACAAAGGGAATTATTCCCTTTGCAACAGCTTCCCCTCTAGCCCCGCCAGAGGAAAGGCTGCGAACTCCCCAAGGCACGGGAGAGTTCAGCCAGCCTCTGGCCTCCAGGAGGCCGTAGCGGTGGGGTGAAGCGCACCATGGAAAGAGCCTCGGGGTCCTCTCCTAGCATTGCTAGGGCTGCCTCGTCCTGGAAATGTAACTTTCTTCTTACCTGTTCAATTGCATTCCTTGGGTTTGTTTGTTTGTTTGTTTTTACAGGAAAGGATCTCCGCGTGCAACAGCTCTCACATGCTTTGTACTCCGCATTAGTTAATCCGGAATACTTGCTACCTGCTCGCCTTCCACGCCACGAATTGGGAAGGGTAGGCAATAGCCCCCTTAAACATAAAAACTCTGCATGCAAGGGGGAGGAGGGAATACCACGCTTTACCACACCATATTCTTCCCTCCTTGCTCATATTACTGCAGTATTTCCGGGGGGGGGGGGATAATGTGCTGTATCCACGCCGCCCAGGCATTTTCTGAATAGGAACCCCTGCTTTCGGTAGGGTGGGTGGCATGGTGGTAGGGGAGATTTCATGGCGATAAGGACTCAACAAAACTCTCCCAGGTCTCTAACTTCCCGGTGTGGACAATTCCCGGAGAGATTGAGGAACTCCGCGGGCTGCCCTCTCTTAAAATGTGTTGTGTAGTTAGATTGCCTTTTTCTTTTCTGGCGGCCAGGAGGGAGGGGGAGATTATTGGGGGAAGGGAACCCCTCGAACTGAAAATGTAATCCGCAGTCCTTCACAGTTTCCCCTCTGCGCGCCCAGGGGATTGCGAGAGGGTGAGGGGAGAGGGGACTACCGGGAGCGCCTCCCTAGGGCTTTGGGGAACTGCGCGCTGTCTCCCCAAGGTATTGCGCCTGGGAAACATGCCTCTGTCTCTCCTTCGCTGCCCTCCCTCCCGCGCCGTGTAAGTAGATGGAGAAGTAAGTGATGGATCGGCCGCCCCAAATAGAACCTGTGTGCTGGAATTGCTCCGGGGCACAGAGAGAGAGAGCCTTGGCGACATTCCATCGGGAATGGAACGTCCCTATAGCCAATCGGGAGAGAAGGCACTGCAGGAAAGCCTTGGGATTGGCCAACAAGGAAAACAGCGCAATCCTATGCACTTCGTGGAGCTCACTCCCGGGTGAGTGAGTGGGTGCAATCCTATACCCACCTACCTGGGTCTAAGCTTCGCTGAACTCAATGGGACTTGGTTCCGAGTAGACGCGTCCAGGAGGTAAATTCCTCGCTCCTGCGCCCAGTTATCCCAAGACCAAGGATGGAGATAGGAAAAGAGGAATCTGAATTATACTGAGCCAGACCCTTCCTCCATACCTAGCTCAGTATTGTCCGCACTGAAAGGCAGCGGCTGTCCACGGTGTCAGCCTGAGGCTCTTCCTAGTTCTATTCTACCTGGCTCTGTCTGGGATTGAATATGGGGCTCTTTCCATGTGGGGAGCAGGTTCTCTGCCACTGAACGACGTCCCTTCCCCCAGATTCCTCTTTCTTGGAATGGGATTTATTCCTGTTCCGTCCCTAGGTTTCCTCTCCAATGTTCACATGCCACATTCCACCTTTCTCCTCTGAAAGGAGAAGGATCCGCTTGCTGTCTGGCTGACATGCCCAGAAAGTGCGCGCGGGCGGAAGCAATGACCACTGCTCCTGTGATCCAAAATAGACGTGCCCATAGATGAAGGGTTGTGGGGCTTATCTTCCTTAGAAGAGAGCAGGGAAGGGAGGGGGCGGGCTCTCTTTATCTTGCTCCTGAAATAACCCACATTCAGTTCGGTAAAAGCTCTTCCCACAAAATTAGGCTAGATACATTTACCCGACTCAAGATCCTCTCGTAAAACCCCTCTCTCTTTTCGCAATACTGCTTCCACGCCCAGAGACTTATTTAGGGTCTGGAATAACTTGCCACCTCATCCCGGAACTCTGATCGATTGAAAGAGGTTTGGGGGGAGGGCGAAGGAAGGGCGCAACTAGTTTTCTTTTTAAATGTCCAAAGACGTCATTTATTTAAATCATTTCTTGCTTTCATCGTAGCGCGCTCCCTTCAGAAGAATCTTTCACTACCACGTTAATAAGCTACGTTGATTCTTTTAAAAATAATGGTAGCATTTTATTCAAGGAGGAATAGAAATGCACATCACAAGACTGGAGCTAAAACTGAAAGCATCTCTAGATCAGATTACTGAAAACCCGGATCCTAAAGACTTCGACATGAGATGCAGCCCGATCCTATATTATGGACTCGGCTTTAAATCCTACTGAATGTAATGAGATTTTATTCCAGAGAAAGAAATTGGAGCATTCATTTCCTATACTCTTTATAGTTAACTGTTTACTTGAGGGCCAGCCCCTTCGAACTCTGTGGAACTTACTTCCGAGTAAAACACGTTAATCATTTCGTTGGGCCCCTGGCACACATGCACACGCCGTTTCCAAGATCCATCTCTCCAAATTTAACCCCTATGGAAAGGGAAATAACTAGGCTACTACATTTCTAAATAAGTTCTCAGAAGAAAGATACAAGCCGATCCTAATGACGTTTATTTTTGCAGCGCAGCCTCCTTGAACTCAGCTGACTGGTAATCTGTTTAGGATCGGGCTGCAAATCTGACTATGACGAGGCGCACGCAAGAGACATACAAGCTCCGTTGCAGAAGCCATTTAACCAAGCGCAATCTATTTCCCTTTATCAACGGGCCATTTAAATAGCAGCGCATGTGACCCCTAGACTTCCAGTGGCGGGGCTGAAATAAGGTGGCAAGAAATCTGCAGAGAAATCAAGCAGGGGAAGAAGAAAGCAGCTCGCGAGGTCTTCGCCTCGCCTCGCCAGTCTCCACTTGAGACTGCAAGTTCCGTCTCCGAAATCACAGCACCGCTTTTTAACATTCAGAAAAAATAACCATCACAAGAGCAACAATCCCAGCAGCAGCAAAATAAAAAAATAGGTGCTGTTTATTATTAATGTCACTGCCGGCTCCCTATAAGGGCGTGGAGGCTGCCCTTTGATTAGACAGAAAGACGACGGGATTCTGTTAGTTTACATGGATTTATTTGCTGTAAACATTAAAATTGTCTTTCTCAAAGAAAGAGTTTTTAGGGATAAAATGTCCGAGGCTAACTGTCATACACCATAACGGAGAGGGGCGGGGGGGGGGTTGTGGGGTGGAGAGAAGGCAGAAACTTAAGGAAGTGCTCTCCTGGAAATATACAAAGAAAAGAAAAACTACAGAATATGGCATTATTTTATATATATATATATGTATATTTAAAAAACTTCCTTACTGAAACGTAAAATAATATATTAACCGACAATTTTAGACATTTGTTTTTCCAAAAAGAAAAATATACACCTTTTCCCAACCCCTCACATCCCCCCCCCAAAAAACCCGAACACTCCCGAAATAAAAATTCAAAGTGCTCAGTTAATTTCCAGGGAGTTCTGTATATGAGATATAAGCACTCTGGAAACGGCCTAAACGCTTGTGGCATGCAAGACTTGGCTCCGCCTCAGACAACAAAATAATCAAGATATAAACTGTTTTCTTTTAATCAGCATCAACAATACATACGACACTTACAAACAAGGAATGCCGGACGGTGTTTACAAAGACGGGAAATAGGGGTCCCTGGCGAAAGGGTGTTTTTTTTTTCCGGGAAGTGGGGCGGGTTGGGGTTTTAGGAAGGAAGAATCTGTTTGGGTCTGTGTAACACGTGTGCCCACTTATTTTACAATTGAGAAAAACGTTCGAGGCTTCTTAGAGAACTACCAATCTTTATAAAATCTAGCAGACTACATAGTGTCTGAAATTACTATTTATATAATATAGACATTACTGAAATAGCAAGTGCCTATAATAAACGTGGTCCTCCTAGAATGGTCCTGCTTTCTCTCGATTAGGTCTTGAATCGTCAACTTCTATCTATTTATTTCTTCAAACTTCTATGATTGATTCTCGTTATTCTTTACTTTCTCTCCCCCCCCCAACCCATCTCTCTCTTTTTAAAAAAAAATTATCATCATTATTAGAATCGGTTTGAATAGCTTATTCATAAATAGGCACAGAATAGTTTTTGTTTTCCTTTTAAGAAGAAAGAAAGAAAAAGCCAAACCGCATCTGGTAAAATGTACAATCCTTCGCCTTCTGTCGATTCATGCCGCCCCCGTCTCCCTCCCCACACCTTAACTGGTCGTCTATATATATATATATTACAGCTTTCCTTTACAGCAGAAAATGATTTTTTTAATATAAAAAAGTCTTAGGTGGGTTCCCTTAGTACACTCGCCTTCTGCAGCAGCTAAGGTTCAGCTTCCTTATCTCAAAAAGTCCTTCATCATAACCATCATCATCATCACCACCATAGTAGCAGTAGGAAATTCTGCCCCCCCCTTTTTTTTTTGTTTCGGGGAGACTGGGGTGTATGAAGGATACTATTTGTCTGTTTTAGGCGAGAATAAAAAGCTTGTACCATGGGATCTGTGTGCAGTCCAAGGAACGGGATCCAGGATGCCTATAGAGAGAGACCCCAACCCCAATGCCCAGTCTCTGTCCTTCAGGAGAGGCCAACCACAGTCTGAAGGGATGGAAGCCCAGTAGCAACCATAGGTGCTCCTCACGGACCAGGTGTGGTAGTCAAGCCCCTCCATCTGCTTCCTTCCTTCCTTCCTTCCTACCTTCCTTCCCCCTCTCTTCCAGGCTTTGAAAGTTATTCACTTGGAAAACTCAGCTGCAAAGAAGAGTCCCTCCCTCTATTTCTTTCTTTCTTTCTCTCTCTGTCTCTTTCTTTCTTTCGTTTTTCCCCCCTCTCTCTCCCTCTCTCTTTTAAAAAGGTAGCGTGTCCAGGAAAAGTTTGTCGATTATTGCCGGCGGTGGCACCAAGTCTTCGAGTTTCAAGTAGAAGATGCGCTGCAGGCCTTGCGTGCAAAGCGTGCGCAGTTCCGGGAGCTTGCCCAGCAGTTTGGACAAGTAATTGGGCCGGTTCAAGCCGCCGTTGTTGAAAGTCACGTGGTCCTTGAGACAATTGACAATCTTGTTCTGCAGTTCCTCCACCCTCTTGGGTTCCTTCAGGCCGTGCCTCTCTGCAAGAGACAAGGGGCTTATTAGACTGGACGCAGTGTGTGTGTGTGTGTGTGTGTGTGGCCAACAGGCCTTGCCTAGAAGACGCAAACTCGCAGCTCCTTAATACCAGGAAGAAGCAACTCTCCACTTTAGCTGTGCCCTAGGCTTGCAAGGGCTAGGCACTTCACCTAGGTGTAAATCTCGGAGAATCTCTTTTGAGTAGGCACGTGTAAAAATGGCACTGTCCAACTTCTTGGGCACACAGTATCCGGTGTCAACAGACCAGATTAGCACTTTTGAGTGTGCAGGAGGGTCAAACTGTGTAGCAATAGCTCAACACAAATACGCACTGAGGATGGTTTTGTGCCTTGCATTTTCTATATTTGCAGTCGTGAGTGCAGAGTTGTTATTCCGGATTCATTCAAACCAGATCTGATAGGGGCTCAGGATAAGAAGTCCATAAATATCCTCGCTCAATCCAGCATAAAATGCAGGAGTTTATTTGCGAAGGAGGAATTATGACGAATGTATGGTAATAGTGTAGTATCATAGTAATCAGTCGGAAAGTGTGTGTGGGGGGGGTGAGTATTGTGGACTTTAAAATGCTGAATGAAAGGTTTCTGGTTTATATGACAATTCTAACTCTGCCTTAGCAAATTGTGCAAATACGAGACAGACCGTCTTGGGTAGTAAGATTGCAAGCGAAGTGGGGATTCTGATCCTCATGCCTCACTTATAATGATGGGTGGGATGACGCAGCACTTCTTCCAAATTAATGAATCTGGAGCAAAAAAAAAACAACCGATGGGGGGTAGGAGCCCAAAGCTCACCTGTCACCATGGCCAGCGCAGCGATGCAGGAGAAGGCGGAGATGTCGATGTTCATGTTCTGCAGGTTGGACGAGAACTCCACGATCGAGTCGATCCATTCGCCGAAGCCGCGGACGCACTGCAGCCGGTGCAGGACCACGCCGTTGCAAAAGATCAGTTTGCCTTCCACCGGGTTGGATCTGCCGAGGAAGTTCACCCAGGGGCGGAGAGACAGAGAGAAAGAGGCAAACAACTAATTACTCGCCGAGCAATAAACTGAGGGCTTAAGAGGCACCTAATTACCGAGGAGTTAATAAAACGCAGCTCAGCAGACCTTGAACGGCTCAGGATTTTCTCATCAGACTGGCAGGCAGGCATCCATCCACACATCCATAGGCGCGTGCAAACACCCAGGACTGCGCCGCCTCCGATCCCTGCCTAATTGTCCCGGCTCTGCCTCATTTTGCCTACCTGTAGGCTAACCGCAGGACGAAGAGCTCCAAGAAAGCGGATTCAAAGAGCAGGTCCTGGTCCTGTTTGGGGAGATCGGTGAAGCCGGGGATCTTTTCCGCCCAGCCTCGGATTATTTCCATGGAGCCAGTCAAGAGATCATAGAACTGCTGGATGTGCTGCGTGTCGTCGCCGCTCATCTGATAGTCCGGGTTAGCCTGGAACTGGAGTCGCCATTCCGGAGAAGGAGGAGAGATGGATGGGGAAAGATGGGAAGGGAAGGCAAGTGGGGGAGGAAGGAGAGAGAGAGAGAGAGGAAGAGACCCCAGCAATTTAATGAGGTTCTCTAAAATATATCGCCCGTGAAATTGCTAACCCCATTCCGAGGAGGGGAGCCTGGTTTTTATAACAATTAAACCTCGCTCTGACCAGTAAGGAAATTAAGATGTTCCAGGGCAATTAATTCAATTAGGGGTGGTGCTAGGAAGGTGGAAATTGCCGTGGCCAAGAAGGGTCGGCTTAGGAGAGGCGCCCTGGGAATGCACCCCGAAGGACCCGCGGCGGTGGTGATCCAAGCAGCCCCTGATTTTATTTTTTGCCTCTGGAAAGGCGAGTGCCGTAGGATGAATGAATGGGTGCGATGGTGACACTGGGAATGAATCCTCTTATACACACAGGCCGTATGTGTCGTGAAACACACGCATACACGCACACACACACACTTGTATAAGCACATATGTCTAAGTAGATAAAACGCAAGAGTCTGTCCCCATCATTTTATTTAATTTTCATTTCTCAGACATATACACGTGTGTCATGTCCCTGTTGGGGCGCAGAAGGACTGAAGGACCGGGTAATAATAATAAAAAGCTAGCGTTATGCGGCATGGACAGGGAAAGAGGGAGAACCCAATCGGCAAACCCTCCTCTCTCTTCCCCCACAAACCAGAATGAGCCCAAATATATACCCAGAATGAGCTCGCATTTCGGATAAGGAACTCCACTAAGGCCAGTGTATGTGTTGTCTCCAACAATGACTTTGAGGACCAGGCTAACAGGTAGGTCCTACTCGCCTTTACTTCGAGAGTAGGTCTTTCCTGATTCACTTTCCTAAGCATCCTAAGCAAATCCTACAGGGATCAAAGGCCTCTCTTAGAAGCCTTAGAATGTGGGCAAGGCGTTGTTTCTAAGGCGTCTGAATCGCTTGTAAACCTCCCCCACTCATCCACCCCTGCCTGCCCCCGACCCACGCCACAATCCTCGGCCCCTCAACCCTGATGTATCTTAAGAGCAGTCCTCCAATATCACCGCGGTTTCTTGGCAACAGTTTTAGGGCAAAGGGTCTCTCTCCTCCCAAAAAGAGAAATGGCCTCGCTACGGACTAGCCGCGTGCTTAACGCGTCCCCCCGCGAGGCGGACCCTTCGGCGAATGTTGTCTCCAGCTTACCCTGGAATAGTCCAGGCTGGTCATAGCCGGGTTGGAGTCGACATGGGCTCTCACCAGGGCACTGATCAGACTCACCGGGGGCGACGGGGGAGAGGGCTCCTGGGGGCTCTTCGGTTTCGACGGCAAGCGACCCCGCCGGCCTTTTAAACTGTCTGTGCGAACCACTGCAAAAAAGAGAGCTGGTCAAATCGCCCGGTCAGAGAGGGAGCAGCTTTTGAACAGGAAAGCGAAGAAGCCCTGACATCCCTTACGCGACCACCACCTCCCCCCGGAGATGCAGTGCCCATAATTTCTTCGACGGCACCAGGAAGCCTCCAACACAAAGGTGTCCAGAGTTTCCACTGAATTAATATTCTTTTATTTGCTTTTCCTCTCTCTCATTGTCTCCTGCTTATGTGCGCGAGGGAGCAAAAGTTGCTTGTTAAAAGGAACCATAAGTGTATATACATCCTTGTTAATCCTTGAAATCTCGACTCTGAAATTGGGATGGAGTGAGTGGTGTAGCTTCTATGAGCCAGGAATGGGCCTCAGCATTTGTTTGGTCTTAGCCAGTGCTATTTTTTCCTAGAAAAACAGGTGCCGGAACTAACTCTAAACACTTCCCAGTTGAGAGGTGCGTGAACTCACCCGAGAGTTCCGGTGACTTACCCCTGGGGGGGGGGAGCCCTGGCTTTAGCCGTGATATGAATGGCATTCTTGTTTAGGAAAGAGTGCATCTGAGCCTTGGCAAAATCCCAACCCTGCCTCGACTCTCTTTGCCCTTCACATCTTAGACGTAAGGAACCACTGCCTGGCTCCCTTCACGTCAAGGATGAAGGCCGTCGGGTTCCAGAGAGGGGCCAGTAACTGCCTCTGCTTCTTCGATGTCATCCCAAG
This sequence comes from Lacerta agilis, assembly GCF_009819535.1. Lineage (NCBI taxonomy): Eukaryota > Metazoa > Chordata > Lepidosauria > Squamata > Lacertidae > Lacerta > Lacerta agilis. Next base: position 102,799,704 of record NC_046312.1, read on the forward strand.
CTCCCTGGGCAGTTAAGTCGTCTGCTTGCCTATTTATTTATTTCTCTGGGAGATTCCAGATTCTGGGAGATTCCAGTGTGTGTAGGCGCTCGACCTGCGGCCGTCGAAGGACCAGGGCTCCAGAGCTCTCCGCTATCTCTGCAGGTTTACTGAGAAGCCTCCCCATGCTTGCACTCGTTTGCATAGGACTGAATAAGGCCCGAACGCTGCTGGGACGTGGACGTTCTCCGACGTGGCGAACGGCAAAGGAGTGCGCGCGTCCGCGATTCCCTTCTTGCAGCTGTTGCTGGTGGCTACTCCGAGGACCAGCCCGCCCCCCTCTCCCGCTCCCAGTCATCCAGGCAGCCCCTCCCCCCCGCAAGCGGTACCTTCTTTGACCATGCCGACTGCCAGGCACTTCTGAAAGCGACAGTACTGGCACCGATTCCGGCGGCGTTTGTCCACGGGGCAGTTTTTATTCGCTAGGCAAACGTACTTGGCATTTTTCTGGACGGTGCGCTGCGGAAAAGAGGGGAGGATATTGGGGTGGGGGGAGTCCAAAGGAGGCGCCCTCGGTTAAATTCCCTGTACAGCGCCTCGCCATTTCCCCCCCCCCCCCGCTCGCCTTCCCCTTCCCCTCTAGCCCTTCTCCTTTTCCAAGGCATTTATCTCGAAACAAATGGGAAGCGAGCGCGCCGGGCCCCGCAGCTCCTTGCCGACGCTTGATATGCCAAGCGGAGGAGAGAGGAGACGTTCGGTAAATACAAATCCGTGGGCATTCATATTATTTACATTCCTCCGAGACCTTCTCTCTTTCAAATGATAAGATTATTCAATCAGAATGGGGGAAATAAAGAGATCACTTAATTTGACCATAGGGAATTCCGTTCCACTTGGTTAGCTTAGACACGGTTCTCTGTCCTAACCAATTTCAATCCGAAGGCAAAAGGAGAGCGCATGCAAATAGCCCCCTTCGCCCGCCCGCTCGGCCTCTGTTCGCCTCTCCTTTAGGGAGAGGAAGGAGGGAAATGGTGTTGGTGTTGGTATTTTAAAAGAGAGTGGGTTGGGCGACGAAAGCTGCCTGGGGAGGACAGCGACTTTCTGACACATGGACCACAGTTTTTCCTTCCTCTTTTCCCCAGGGCTGCCTGTAGAGATTCTGAGCAGGCCTCAGGATGCAGCGTCGAGCGCATTAAAATATATATATAAAAAACCCACCCTCACCCAACAGCGCCTGAGTTCGCTCCTAAATTCCTGGTTTGGCTTGATCCCTCTGGTACTCTTTGAGTCGGGTTAGGGGAGAGAAAGAGGTCTGGGGCTTGGCGGCGCTTTCTCTCCCCTGATTCCAAAAGCACGTTTCCGAAATCCTGACTTTTCCTGACTGCCTTAGTCAAGCAACCGGGCATCCTTTGGTCCTCCGCAGTGCCCAGGAGCAGTGGCAACAATAAACCCTGGCGAAAGAGGAGGTGAGTAGGGTTTCTTCCCCACTTCTCCCACTTTCATAAAGATTATCCGCTATAACGCATTGTCCATCCTTAACATATTCAGCAACAGAGTAGGACAAAAGCGTGGTCAGCAAGAAAATAAATAGATAAAGTTGCGCTTGGCCAACTCTTCCGAGGGCTGGGAAATGCGGGGTGGGGGAGGGGAACCCCAAATCTCTGCTTTTGGTAGAGAGTTTAGACTAAAAGGGGCGATTGTAATATCTGGGCTAGGAATATAAGCGTCTGGCGTTTCTGAAGTGCATGTCAATATTCCCATGTAGGGAGACCAAAAAGGTGGTTTAAACTGTGACTTTCTCAAGTCAAGAATTCGAAGGAGATTTGGGGACAGATGAGTCGCGAACTGGTGGGAGAGTTTATGCCTCTTGAATGGGGCCCGATCCTATCTATGCGCGCTGGGACGCCTGGCGCGATTAACAGAGAGAAGAAGAGAGAGCAAAGAGAAGAGAACCAGGACTGAAGTTTATTCTGGGTTCATGAACCCTGAGCGCAAGGGTGAGGCCTCCCGCCATAGGGCTTCCTTCCTTACAGGGCTGTCCAAGGCCGGGCATCTAATGAGGAGTAATTGGGGGAGTGGCAATTATCAAACCAGGCTAAAACAGCCAGGTGTGGATTCCAATTTGCGGGGGCGGGGCCTCGGCTAAGATTGGGAGAGCGAAGAAGGGATCTATCCATCAGTGCCTTGAAGGAAGGAGCGATGGATAGGCACAGAAGACAGGATATATACAGGGAAGGGAGGGATGCGGGGAGGGAGAGCTGCGCTAGCGGCTCGGCAGCTGGAGAGACGGCAGGCGCAAAAACTGGTCCTCCTCCTCCATCACCACTGACACAGAGCCCCCCCCCCCCAGTCGCGGCTTATTAGCAGCAGCATCTCACCTTGAAGAAGCCTTTGCAGCCCTCGCAGGTGCGCACGCCGTAGTGCTGGCAGGCAGCGTTGTCCCCGCAGACGGCGCAGAGCCCCTCGTTGGAGGGCGAGCCCCGCGAGGGCGGCGACGGCACCTGGGCGTCCAGGAGCTGTGAAGCGTGCCCGATCTGCAGCCCGGGGAAGCCGACGGCGGCGGCCTGCTTGCGGATGGGGTTGGGTAGGGCGAAGGGCTGCCCGTCGTGGTGGTGGTGATGGTGGTGGGGCCCACCGGGCTCGCCGTTGAGCGGCAGGGTGTGCAGGGGCCCGTCGAAGCGCATCTGGCAGCTGCCCACCGGCGTGCCTGGTGGAGACTGCTTGAACGAGAAGAGCGACAGGCGCGGCACGGCCGTCGGGGCCACCGCTTTGTGCATCCCGCCGCCGCCGCCCGCCGCTCCGCCGTAGGCCTGCGCGTGGTGGTGATGGTGATGGTGGTGGTGGTGGTGGAAGCCGTGCAGGGGCCCCGCCTCGTCCCACACGCTCTGCCCTGGGGCGAAGCCCGCGGTCGGGGCTGGCGGCGACGAGCACGGCTTGTAGTAGACGGCCAGCTCGTCGGGCTGCTGCGGCCCAGCGGCCGGCGGCGGCTGCTGGGGCGGCGGAGGGGGGTAGCCGTGCGCGTGGCCGTGCAGGGGCAGCTCCTCGACCTTGATGGAGGGCGGCGGGGGCGGCGGCGGGGGTGGCGGAGGCGGAGGCGGCTGCGAGGGCATTTGGTACAGGCAAGGCGGCTTGACGTCGTAGCCCGCGGCGGCTGCGGCGGCGGCGGCGCCGTAGTTGTCCATGAACGTACTGAAGCTGGGGAGAGAAGTGGTGGCAGTGATTTCAGTGTTGGTCAGGTCCATGCTAAACTTGACAAACTCGGGCGTTAAGAAGTCCGAGCTGTACTCCCCGGCAGCCGCCGAGTGGTGGTAAGCGTAGCTCTGCGTGGCCGGGCTGGCTCCTTGCGGCGAGGACCCGAACTGAGCCTGGACGCAGGGCATGGCTGCAAACGAGACACGGCACAACAACAACAACATGGCTCAGCTGGGGGGTCAGGGTGGTTAGCTCCTGCGCAGCAACAAGCCCCCGAAGGGGAAAACCCAACCGCCCACACCGCCCGCCCACACTGCCAAGCTCCCTCCTTGCGCCTCCCCCTCCCCACCAACCACCGCCCTCACGTCGGGGAAGGGGGTTTGGGAGGAAGAAGAGGAAGGGCGCTAGAGGAGGAGGAGGGGAGGTGGGAAGTGGGGCAGCAAGGGGAGAAAGCCGGGCTGAGACGGCAGGACAGATGAGTGGAGGAAGGAGGAAGTTCGACGTGGCCCACCGGCAGGGCGAAAAAAGCTGGCAGCAAAAGGGAGGCTGCAGTGGGGAAGATGGACAGAGAGGAGGAGGAGGAGGAGGAGGAGGAGGAGGAGGAGGAGGAGAAGAAGAAGAAGAAGAAGAAGAAGAAGAAGAAGAAGAAGAAGAAGAAGAAGAAGAAGAAGAAGAAGAGGAGGAGGAGGAGGAGGAGGAGGAGGAGGAGGAGGAGGAGGAGGAGGAGGAGGAGGAGGAGGAGGAGAGGGAGCTGGGCGATGGGGAGGTGGGTCAGGCAGAGAAAGAGATAGGGAAGAGGTCGTGGCCTGTAGAGGTGGGGATGGGGGAGAGAAGAGGGTCAGAGAGGGGGAAGGAAGGGCCACAGCGGGGACTGATCGTGGGGAAGAGGGATGGGAACGATCCCCTCTAAGCAGAGAGAAGCCCCGCAGGCAAGCCCAACGAGGGCCGTCTGAGAGCTGTCAGTGCTTGAGCTGCGGAGGGTGTAGCCCGCATATCCCTGCCCCCCATCGCCCCAATATGTGTCTCCCCCCTCCCTCTCTCTTTCCCTCTCTCCCTGTACATCAGATCTCTCCTCCCCTCCCCCTCCCCCTCCCCAAATTGTGCCTAAGCCCATCTCTCCGGACTTGCCCCATCTCTCAGCTTTCAGGTCCCCAGGAAGGGAGCGTTTGGGGATCTGGAGGAGGACGATGGACGGATGCAAATAGCCAGGGACTCACCCACCTTCAGCCGAGTGAGAGGCGTTTTCGGGGGGGCTAAAGGCGGACAGCGTCGGAATTCAATGGAGGGACAGGTTGCCAGGACGGGAGGGAAGCGCTGCGGACTCCAGAGTGACCCGGGTGCTCCCTGGAAAGCACAAGAAGAGCGGGAGGGAAACAAACACAGAGAAGAGGAGGGGAGGGGGAAAAAAAACTTGTTACTCTTTCAGCCTCACTTGGAAAGGACTAGGAGGGGAAGATGCGGCTGCCAAGGGACTCGATCCCCAACCCCTGGGAAGAGAGCAGGACTTCCTCGAAAGCCCAAGGCAGGGCAGGTGGCACCGATAGTTTGGGGGCATTAGAATCTTAATATGTGTGAGCAGATCAGGGTGGAGATGTAAGGAGAAAACTTGGTTTGTGTTAGAAAATGTAAAGTAACTGTCACGCGTGTCATTTTTTACTCACTGTATATAACAAAAGTGCAATGAAATATGCTATGATTCCTCCTCTTACTTCTTAGTAGTGTAAGTCTAAGTCTATTCATATATACACGCACACAAGATGCCCCAAGATTGACACAGCTTACTCGGAAGTACTTCAGTCATTAGAAAATTAGACACTTAAGAAAATGTCCTTAGGGTGTGTGTGTGTGTGTGTGTGTGTGTGTGCGTGCGTGTGCGTGTACTATACACACACAAACACACATACACACACATATATAATAATTAAATGGCGACACCCACATCTCCCCCTTCTTCCCTTTCATCTAGAAATTCCGCTGGACTGTAGGAAAAGGAGGAAAACAGCCATAAAGTGAATTAATTAAAAGGCACGCGCGCGCACAATGAGGAAGGCAATTAACGAGCAAAGCAGCTCCGTCCATGACAGTCCCCGAAACTACAGGCGGAACAGGGCGAAAGGGCGCCCAAGGGACGCGCGCGCCGACAAAGTAGCAAATCTGAAGAGAAAGGGGTCCTTCTCTCAACTCTTCCGGATGGCTTTCGGAACTGACCCACGTCTAAGGGGCGTGAGGGTGGCTGGCTTTTCCCGACCACTACATCCCCAAACACAGTTACTCTAGATTTACAATAAAAACAGCGCCGGAAAGTTCGACAACTGAAGCCAGGCAGCCGGCCCGCCAAAGGGACTCTCCTCTTTGCGCCCACTCCAGAACCGTGTCTCCGGCATGCCTTAATTCGAATTCCATCCGAAGCAAAGAGTCTCTTCATCTGTCAGCTAGTTTAACTCCTGGCACCCTCTTCTTCTTCTTCCCCTTCCTCCTGCTCTCCTCGGAATTTGGAAGGGATTTCCCTCTCCGGATCGACTCCCGCGCCGTCCCTGCTAGGTCAGGGGGACGACATTCCCCCCCCCCCGTTACAAAGTCGCGTGCGTTACACTAATTTAAACCCCGCACCAACCTCCGGCAGTAATAAAACCTAGAAAGGCGACAACGCGCAGGCTAAGCTTCTCAACTGGCGGAGATCAAAGTCGTTCCCAAGCAACACACATCCGCCCAGCAACTTTTCTCCCTCTCCAATTGAACCCTGGACCAAAATAGTAATAAAATAGTAATATAAAACCCCGCACACCGAGGATCTTAACCCGCAAGGTTGCGGCACCAAGTCCAGAAGAGGCGAGCAGACTAAACCCAAAGTTGACTTTCCCCACCTTATAATAACTGGAAACAGCCGGTTAGGAATATAGGGGGGGAGGGCGCTGGTTGGAAGAACCCCCGACTTGAAGGCCGAGCAGCGAGGTCTTTCTTTCTAGGAAGAACATTCGGAGCAAAACCTCCTGCACGACGCGTTACTATTTCCTTCCTTGCCCGCCCCCACGTCTCCAGTCCCCCCCCCCCCGCTGCTACTTTCCCTCGCCTTTGAGAAACCCGGGCAGTGCATCCAGATGGCAGTTAAGCCGAGAGTCGTCGTCCTCCCCCCCCGACACGGCGCGATCCACTTACTTGTTGGGCTGTGGCTGTTTCATTCATTCACCGGTGGGGAGTAGTAGCTCCGATTCCCAGGGGCGGATGGGCGAGGTGAAGCGAGCGAGCGGAGAGAAAGCGAGAGCGCGCGATCCCCGGCTGCTGCGGCTGCGGCTGCTGCGGCGTCTTCTCGGTCGCTGTCTCCGCCTGCCTGCCTGCCTGCCTGCCTGCCCGCCTGCTCGGCTGCCGGGCTGCCTGTCTCCCGCACGCGCGCCCCCTCCGCGCCCGCCTCTCCTCTCCCCGCCGGGCGCCACGCACTCCTTCTCTCTCCAGGAAGTGCAGCGCGAGAGCGCAGCGCGGGGCGAGCAAGCCGGACGAACTGGCCCTTGCCTGCAATGTGCCTTTGTTTATGTGGGCTCCCTTTTGCCCAGCCAACATGCACCTCGAGTCTCCAAGCGTCAGTGCACGTCAGTGCCGCCCGCCCAATCAGCCGGGCCAGGGGCTGGATCGCTCCGTACCGTTGGCTAGCGCTCGCTTTGGTAAATTTCCGACGTGACATCACCAAGAGTGGCGCTTTTAAGGTGGGAAGCAACTCGCCGCTAAGCCTGCCTGCCTCCCCGCCTGCCAAGCTGGGAGCTGCTTTGGGCCAAAAGAGGGGCAGGGCTCTCCGCTTTCCCTCTCTTTCTGCCCTCCACACCCCACTCCACCTCTTCTGGTACACCCCCGATGTCCGAGATTGTAAACAAAGAGAGAAGCCTCCTCCCTCTCTCCGCCCCGCGGTTGTCACCGACGGAGCTCAGACTGCTGTCAATCCATATCTCCCCTCTCTTCCTCCACTCCCGCCCCTTCGCTGCAACGCGTGTTCATTTTATCTCATAGGAAATCCTAGAAATGTAGAGTTGGAAGGGACCACGAGGGGCATCTAGTCCGACCCGCTGCAAGGCAGGAATCTTTTGCTCAGCGTGGGGCCCCAACCCACGACCCCGAGATTTAAGAGGATCTACTATGTCCATTTCGAGATTTGAGGTGGAAATCGTAGAGGCGACACATGCCTCGGAGGGAATCCCATTGAATTTAGGGGTGGTGGTTTAGGGGTGCCAACTTGGATAAAATATTCATAATCAATCACATGCTGTGGTGCACACACTATTTGAATGGCAATGCCTATCAACCTTGGGGGGGTTTCAAATATTTTATGGTGGGGGGCGAAGGGACCTCGGCCCCTAGGAGCTGGCTCCTAAGGCGGGGTTTAATTTCTGAGTGAACACACACAAAGCTGCTCTCTATCTATCTATCTATCTATCTATCTATTATCTCTGTCCATCCATCTTTAACTGACCCATCTTTCTATCAGAGACTCTGTAGCTTCTCTTATCCCGGATACGCCCTCCCCTCCCCGTGCCGCTTCTTCGAGCGGGGCATTCGACAGGTAAAGAACCAGGAATGCATTGACGCAGCCAGTCCATCCCCTTTTAAAAGCTGAGACAACGCATGCAACAAGTTGCACAATCAGTCCCTAGTCCGATTTACGTCCCGAAGCATCACTCCTTCTAGGCTACTCTTCTTTCTTTTTTTCAGCTTTGCAAAATGTATCATTTCTGAAGAAGTGTGCGCGGGCAAGGGGGCGGGGGCGGGGAGAGAGATGTGGAGAGGAGGAATCCATCGGTCTTTTGGGAAAGTTCATGCTTCAGGAACATGTGGCGTCTTTCCTGCTTACTATACAGATGGGGAACGACAAACACACGACACAATATTGTGCAGAAGAATTTACTCCAGTCCTGCGGGGGAGGGGGAGACCCGGCCGTTTGCAAATATTGCACGCACAGCGGTTGAGTTCAGAGGCAGGGCAAGGATTCACAGGAAGGTGCGTGCTTGCGTGTGTGTTTGGTGAAGGAAAAGTGGGACGACGCTCAGGATCCGGACATGCTTCCTCGGGATCGAGGCTGCAGCCCTAACTAAGCACACCCAGCTTCGCTGAAGGGAGCGCGAGTGAGCCTTACTTCTGAGGAAACACGTCTAAGGTTGCACTGGACGTACCCCAGGGAGGCTTGCTTGTGAGTAAGGGTTTCTCCAAATAGGGACTTGCTGCCTTGAAGGGTTCGGGCTTGCTTGTCACAGTGAGCCACCGGGACGGATGCTCTCCGAGTGGGCAGTGCCAACGCCCAGGGAGCAAGTACAGTATTAGCAGGGGCAGGCAGGGCTGGGGCTGAAGGAGAGGGCACAAACCATCACTTCCTGAGCTGGAAAAGTTGCTCGTCGAGAGAGCCCCGTGCCCACTCCATCTCCTGCTTTCCCAGAGCCCTAAGCAGCCAAAAAAGGGGGGGGGAGGCGTCTCCTCTTTCCTCCCTCCTGCGCCCACGGGCCCACCCACCCCCTCTCCTCAATATTCCAGGCGGAGAAAAATGGCCAAAAAGTGTCAACCCCCACACCTAACACACCCACACGCACTCCCCTACACCCCTAAGAGATAACTCAGTTGGTCATGGGTTCGAGTCCCACCTTGGGCAAAATATTCCTGCACTGCAACTGTACAATTCTATGATTCTACCCTCGTGGGCGAAGCCATGATTTTTGTTAGGGTGGGGTAGGCTTTTGTTAGGGGGCAGAACCTAAAATTCGTATTGGTTTGTATTTATTTGGGGGGGGGCAGCTGCCCTCCCTGCAGCCCCTTGCCTACGCCCATGTCTACCCTTGCCAACGGCGTAACTCCAAGGACTTGCTCCTAAACTGCCATGGATTGACCTGATCTTACACGTGGGGGTGTGTGTGTGACGATGGGGGCTTAGGAGCGCTGTGTGTGAAAACCTGGGACAAACTAAAGAGCGGGGAAGGAGGGAGAGAGTTTGTGGAAATCGGCTACTTAATGGTCACGTCTCAGGAAATATCCTGCGCAGGGTAAAGCGTCGCCTCGAGCAGATCCTCAGCTTTGGTTAAGAAGACTGACGACTTGCTCCTTTTTATTTACCTTGGGGCAATCTGGTCGCCCGATGGCTACTTCGTGCGGTCTTCCCCGCAGTTAAAAAAAATAAGAAGACGGGACATCTCCCCCCCCCCCAAAGTTGGAATTGGAAGGATATCCCCGACGGCCTGAAAATCTCCCCTCCTTGTTTTGCTGAGAGTGGGGGGTGAAGGGTATACGAGCCGAGAGGGATTCCCTTCCGGACGGGCCAAGCCTCCTTCTCCCCCCCCCCCCCACACACCCTTACCCCGTGCTATTTTTAGGAACTCTATAAATAGCACGAGGGAGTTTCGCAGGGAGGCGCGCGGGTAGCGGTGGGGGCTCCGCGGGAAGGAAGTGTGCGTGTGCGTTTGCGGGGGGAGAACGCTGACCGGCCACCTTAAGTTCTCCTCCTCCTTTTGCTGCTGCTGCTGCTACTACTGCTGGCCCGGGCGAGAGGCAGCCAGAGGGCGGGGCGGGGAGGAGGAGGAGCAGGGAGGGGGGAAAGCACGAGCTCATTAGCATGAGCCCAGCCGCGTCAGCCGCCGCCCGTGGGCTGGAGCGAACGAAAGGGAAAAAGTGAGAGTGGGGAGGGGAGAGCAGGCAGAAGGGGGCGGGGCCGCGCGTGACGCAAGGGGACGGTGCCATTGACGCAACAGGGTCGGGATGCGCCAAAAATAGCCGCGGCGGCGGCGGCGGCGGCAACAGCGCCCTGGCAGCTTGGCCCGGCGGTCGCTGATGCTCCATTGCGCGGAGAGAGAGGGGGAAGCAACAGCCTGCCAGTGGGCTGGGCTATTTTAAGGCTCCCCGAATCGGAAACTCGAAAGCAGCCAGAGAACTGGGGTATTTTTATACCTTTTCCTGGCCTCGGCTTTGAGAGACTGAGAAACCCCCCTTTCTTTCTTTTATTTTTATTTCTTTTCGGTGAGACGTTTTGCTCGCCCAAGCCCTCCCCACCCCCAAAAAACACGCGCGTGTGGTGTGTGCGCGCGTGCAAGGAGCTGGTCGCGATGGCTTTGCCCCCTTTTGAGTTAGAGTTTCCATATGGCAGGTGGGACTATAAAGACGGCAGCAGCCCTTGATGTCTGTGTGCCTATCAGCGCGAGCACTGTTTACTTACCGCTTTTGTATCATCAACTTTCTTCCAGATGTGGGGCTCGGCACATTTATCTTGGCAGTAGCAGCAGCTGGCTACCCCGGGCACCCAGGGGTAGGCTGAAGCTCAGGACTTGACCTGAACCTCAGGTCTACAACTTTATGCCTATATGGCCCTAAACTACACCGCGCTCCCTTTGGGGCAACACCTTCTCAAAAACTATGGAGATAGATACCCACCCGTCCTTCCACCTTATGACTTGGGTATCTTGTATTGGGCCAACTCTAGTCGGCGAAAGTTTTATGTTTGTTTATAGTAGAAATTATCGGTACTTGTTTTATCTTCAGCAGCCCTTTTAAAAACAGAAACAGTGTCTTTACAATTGCTTGAAGCACCTAACCCTACTGCGAAGGTTTCACAAATTAAGCATCTTCCTTCCTTCCTTCCTTCCTTCCTTCCTTCCTTCCTTCCTTCCTTCCTTCCTTCCTTCCTTTCTTTCTTTCTTTCTTTCTTGGATAGTCTGATTTTTTTTATAGCATAGGACCACACAGAATGAACCTTTTATTTTTTTTTAAGCGGGGAGGGGGGAGGGTAGTTCACCCGGAACAAACAAAAGGTCGCTAAACCTGTTCTCGCGTTTCCCTCTTAAGCCCTGCTGAAGTTGGCCAATTACAACCATTAGCTACTGCATTTCTGCAATCCTGGCGGTAGAGGGCTCGGCTTAACAATCAATACAAGCAAGTGTATTTGGAACGGCCTAATAAAATCCGAGTGAGGTTTCTAACGTGCCTTGGTAAATCTTGGAATACGTTATCCAGAAGATAAAAGCTCCACTGCATTCCATTCCTATTTTAGGGAAGGCAGTATCAAATGCCTGCATTTTGGGTCACTGAAACAGTTGGTATTATTTCCTTGGATGCTATTGACTTGTAGCTTAATCAGTTTTGGTTGAGAATACTTAATAAAAGTATCACAGAAGCATTTATTATAGTACAAAAGGGCTTGAATGGCAATAAGCGGTTTTGGATTTATGAAAACCTTGTCTACACAAGCATTTTGAAATATTTTACCATGTTATAAAAATTATTTTACTGTGTTATATCATGGAATAACCGACCATTGTCAATATACTTTATGGTATGGTATTAATTTTTAGTTTAAATGATTATTTAAAATGGGGGGGGGGGTGTATATTGCCCTGAGTAACTGTTAAGGAATGGTGTAATATTTGTGTTATAACAACAAATGCTATTATCAGCGTGACTGTGGGATCTGGCGCCTAAACATTTATGCTATCAAGGCTTCCTGTTTCACCACAAAGAAATCGCTACAACATCAGACTATCATGTTTCAGTGTAAAGACACTGCGATAGCATTTTGTGGCAGATTCATAACTATTCACATGCATTGTGGGTAATTACTAATTTTCAACCCCAACCCCGCAAATGAGACCCAGAATCAGACAGCTCATATCTCTTTACTGACAGAAAAAATGCAGTATGGGCAAACTATGGTCATACTAGTTTTTAAAATGTAAATGTACTTCTTTGTGTTGGAGACTGACTGACAATCTAGCACAGGTATTTCGAGTGTGCATGTTACATTCTTAATATTAAATATTAGAAGGAAAAATATTCCCCCATTGTTACAGAATTTACACTCCAATTCCATATATACCAAGCCTCACTGATTTCAGTGGAGCGTAACTTCCTTATCTCACAAGGGTTGTGCCTTTCTTTTATGCTAATTCTTCAGGAAATTCAAAGTGGTTTCTGGGGGGAACTGGGCAGTTTCAACCAAATACTGTGATCCTTCTGTGGCCAGCTTAACTTAAACACCAACCAACATATGCTCTCAGATCAGACCATTTTGTGGTTTTTTGTAATGGTGGATTTGATAAAGTGTGTGGCAGGGAAATTCTATGCATATTTACTCAAGCTGCATTTAATTTAGTGTGTTTACTTCTAAGTGGACTGCAAGATTAGGCAGTTTGGGTTGTATTTGACTGTCTAAGTCAGCAGACCCACTGAAATAAATGGGCTGAAACTGGCCATGGCTATTGATTTCAATGGGTCTACTCTGAGTAAGGCTGGCTGGATACAATCTCAACAAAATGGGCCTCACTGTGGCTTGGCATCCAGCTGCCAACACATTTGCTTACCATCTGAGTAACACATACTTCTTTGTATTAACTTACACTCAGATCTAAGCACCATTATTTGACCTCTGTTGTTCTATTAATTTCACTTAAAATGTAAACACTTTTAGGACTAAGGCATTAATGGGGTTATTTTTCGTACGCTGGGAAATTTCACAATGTGAAAACGAACACAAAGTGACTAGTTATTACAAGAATAAAAAACCATTTATATGCCAAATATAAATGAATCAATATGCAACTTTCCACTTGAAGTTTGTAATACATGTTTTATTTTGAATCATTCAACATAAACAAACAAACAAAAACAAAAACAAACAAACAAACAATACACTCTATTATGCTTTATGTAAAGATTTTTATGTGGTACAGTTGATACACATTACCTTATCTGCATTAGCTGCTAATACTGCATTACAAATTATGCTTTGCCCCGGGGCAGATTATGAAAAAGCAGAATTTCCATGAAGCAGAAATGCATGAGATATACAGTTAACAACACCATTGACAAATGTTAGATTTCGTGCTACTGGACTCTAAAAAAGAAAATCCAACCAAACCCCCAAAACTCTAGTTCTTTGTTATTGACAAAGCTGTATTTTCAAATTATGGTGGCTTTTTCTTTCATCTAAAGCTTTATTTGTGAGAAGCATAAACTGAGACTGATAAAAGCAGATCTTCAGAAGGAAGTTGTGTGCGATGGATGAAAATGCAGAAAGAGCTCCTGCGTCTTTAATAGTTATGTATAAAAGAGAAATTCAGTAAGTGACCCCCACCCTTTACCCCTGCAGAAAATGAGGCACCTGCCAAGATCCCTATTCTGCACATTTGAAGAGCACCATATCCTCCTTTGTATCCAAACACTCCAGGACATGGTGCATTTGCAGGGCTTGCTTCTAAAATGCAAAACTCAACTGCATTTTTTCCTGGTGCCTGGGTCTCAGTAGCACATCAAAGCTAAACACCAACAAAAAGGCAGCTAGTAAAATATCTCAAATTACTGATGCATTATATAAATTATTTAGAAGAGGAATGCTCTGTGTTTCAGTAATCCCACCTCTCTTTCCAATGAATTCCCTACATCCTAAACATCATTACTAATACGTAGGCGCTATTGATTAAATGGTGCTTCCAAGCAAAAGGCATACCTGTGCCTTTATGCTTGTTACATTGGCTATCCTATGCCCTTCTTGTGCATTTTAGAACTTACTTATAGCTGGGCCCTTATAGTGATAAGTCACATACTAATTACCATATCTTTAGAATAGATATAATATAAAATTTCATTGCTCATTTTAAAGTTCTGAAGTTAACAACATAAACTTGAAGTTGGGTAATTAAGTAATCCTTATATAGACACTTATTAAAGTATTTATACATATTATCTTAAATCTACATCTATCATTTTGCCAATTAAAATTAGGACTTTAATTGCAATTAAGTAATTTAATTGCCAATTGAACAGCAAAATTGCTAAGTGACTAATTTTAATGCCTATTTTAATTACCAATCATGACTGGGGAGGGAGCTAATCAAGCAGTATCAGAGTAATGATGTGAAAAAAAGAGGGAGAACAAACATTCATGGCTCCATGCTCAAAAAGAAGCCTATGTTAAATAAATGCAAACAGTTTTATAGATGCAGCAAAATGCTACATTTTGGTATCTAAATACTGGAACACAGGACGCAATTTAAAATATCAGCCATCTGTTGAAAGTATTAACTACTAAGTACAATTTCACATTTTGTGCCGTAGTCCAGAACTTTCCCTCACTAAAAATCCAATAATTCTATATGGGAGAGAGATTGCCTAAGCACTTGTAACGTTACAGGTCATATGTATAATGATGTTTTAGAACAACTTTAGAAGTAAAAACTACATGCAAATATATTCTGTTCTGTTGGGAGGAGGGAGAGAACACTACAACATTAGCATCTTTCACAAATGCAATCACTTATTAAGATAGCTAATATATCAACATGAAAAGCAGGAATGCTGAAATATTAATATATCAGGAAGACAGCAGCTGTGGTTGTAATGAAATCAGAGTAAGGCTTACGGGTGAACCTGTGCATTTAGAGTCCACAATACGCAACGTTCAGATTCTTTCTGGTTTGCTCTGCTTCCCTTCAGGATGAAAGGCATAAGCAATTGTGTCATCAGCATTCCTGTCTGACAGTTTAGCAGATAAAAACCATGAATGATGAAATTTCCTGGGCCAACTGAAGGTCTGTTTTGGAAGGTCCATATTAAAATTCATAACTATTTTTTCTGACGTTTCACTAAGAGCAGTTTCTGCTTCAGCTTGTTAGGATGCTTCCAACCAATAATGGTTTTCTCTTCCTTTAAATGGCTGGTTCTGCAGCCAAACACTTAATGGAGTCCAATCTTATTCTTATTTAAAGAAAAACTTCTCATTAACAAAATTCTTTATCTATGCCAGGACTGCACAACTTTGACCATGAAAGGTAAGTAGGGCTTTTGAGACAAATAATCCTGCATTGTTTGTATACATGATATCAGAGCTCTTCAAAAGGCTTTTATTGGCTCCAATTCAGTTGTAGATGTTTACCCAAAGGGGCTTCTCCACTAAACTGCATATTACACTGCAACCATGTGCAATCTGAGCCCAGTGGCTTCTTCTCCATTGCAAAGCATCCTCACTAGAGAAGGCTGGAGGGGGAGGGGTTCCAAGCCCTCCTCTGCTGCACAATTTCCTCCTGAGGGCATTTTGCAATGGAGAGGAAGCCATCAGGCTGTTGTTACACATGGATTGGGACTTAAACTCTTATGGAGCAAATAGGGAAATGATGTTTAAAGGTGTTGATACAAGTGTTGATGTGAACAGATTATGTGCTTCTAAAACCAGATCTATACTGCTATTTTTAGCAGGACAGGCATTACTATGTCCATTTTTTACACCTGTAGGTGTGAAATAATTATTTGCATAGTTCATTATGTAGGCATTGCAATCAGACTTTGAGTGACTGTAGTTGAGTGGGGCAGTTCCCATAATAGTCCGAAAGAACACCTGATTGCAAACTAAAAGGGCAACTTCATCTACTCGCCTATTGAAGTCACATAGTGGACTTTGAAAATGAAAATGACTTTCCCTTCCTTATTAAGACTAACCATTTTTGATACCAGCAGAATTCAGCATCTATGATTCTCCAAACATACTGGATATTGATTGCAGACAGGTACTGCAGTAAGCTTGAACATCCTATTTGGCAAAGTCTAATACAATACAACGTTGAACAACTTTTTTACTATTCCTTGTAATAAATTACCATGTGGAAAGGAATATAAACAATTATTTCATTTCTATATGTTGGGGCAGGAACTGTATGCATTGAAAATATAAATGGAAGGAAATGTGCAGCAACCTAAGAATAATTATAAATCATGTTAGTCCTAAAATATTCTTCTTCTTCTCTCTTATACAGTCTGTCAGGGAGAAAAATTACAATCAATTGCAGCTTTGGGTAGTATTGCCCCGGCAAGCTCGACAACCTGACTGAGTACAGCTATGCAACTCAGACGTTGAGCTCTGCAAAACCTTCATTTCAAGACTGAATAGTATTTTTCTTCTCACTGTGCGTCAATGCATAGAAGCTGTGGCGGACAAAGGCAACAAAAAACAGATATGTTAGGAATACTGTCCAAGGCAATAGGATTCTAAGGAATGTTATCCTATAAACACTGGGCAATATCCAAATAAGTAAGAGTAAACTAATGAGAATCAACCAACAATTTACTTAAGTCCATTGATTTTGATGGGTTTACTCTGAGTATGGATATCACCACTGACAAGAAATTTTTTGGAAAGGCTTAGCATACTTAATAGGCTGAGATATATTTGCTAATGAAAAAGTCTGGCTCACAAGTCTATAGATTACATACCTTTTATACTTCTATGAGGACAGTTAGCCCCTTTCTGTAAAGTTAAATTTGTATGATTAGATGAGATAAGCATATTTGTCCTTCGTAAACAAAAGATATATGTATTTTTTATTTTTAAAAACACCTTGAAAAAGTAGCTCTAAATGAAAACACAAAAGATTTGCTATCAATTTCATTTTTTAATATCCTGCTCTTGTTCTTTACTACTATTCTTTCTGCTCTTTTCCACTTTCCAGAAAACTGTAAGTGGGAAGAAATACACAGAATAGGATGGCAATAATATTGCATAGATAGTTACATTTAACATAATTATTCTTTGTACTGTCAAATTATTCTATGGAAGAGTAGGCCATGTGACGTATCTGGTAGTTCACAGGATCCCAGCTGACAAATAAGAGATGTTTACAGCATTTGGAGTCTTCCTGCATCTCAGTTCACATCCTTACTAGACAGCCTGCAAGATATGCTTACTGTCTTATAAAGTCTCAGGTCAAGGAATATAAATTGTACCAAGCAATTCATCTTCTTGTTCAGAGTCATTAAATTTCCTCCCAGAATATATTTGATTGATATTCTTGGAGGTGAAAGGCTAAAGGGACCATATGGCAACATGTTGCATTCCATATGTTATCTGCCCATCCGTGCTTAAGCTGCCATTAGCAACATCTGCACCCAGCGGAAATCCAGCTGCGCAGAAAACTATTGTCAAAATTGAACTAACTAAAGAAAAATGAGAGAGAGAGAGAGAAGTAGGAGCAGGTTGAACACTAGCAGAATACAGATAGTGCTTTACTGAGAAATGAGAAAAGGCAGAAGGAGGTGGGGGAGGGGGAGGAGGAAAGAGAACAGGTTTGTGCGCAAATTTAATTGATCCGTGGTGTGCGAAACATCCAGGGAAGAAAAGAGCACGCTCACGCCTTCCGGTGCGCAGTGGATCTTAAACGGATCCTTCGCGTGGCTGCAAAAAGCTCCCCCTCCCCCAAGAGAAAAGGCTTCCTCGATCTAAGAAATAGTGGGCTTGTTTAAGGGTGGGGACAAGGAAAGCAAGCCCCTCCTCCCTTCCTCCCCCCCCCCTTTTTTTTTGCTCTCAGAACTAAGTTCTGGTTGTTGCAACTGAGGACCGCTTCCTGCGCTCGATCTGTGCCTCCTCCGCATGCAACACTCCCCGCTTCCTTACCTGTTTCTGGCGCTTTTCCCTGCTAATTCCCGCTTCCTTCTTGTCAATCAAAGGCGCGCCGACGGGGGAGTGGGACTAAAGCTCTCTTGAGCCCGCCAGAGCCCCTGCGGGGCAAGTGGTCACCTCCAGGGGGCTCTCGCAGTCGCGCGGCGTTTCTGGGGTGCTGCTGGCAGCGAAAAGCGCGCGCGCGCCCTCGAGTGGGGGTGTGTGTATGCATGTCTGTCTGTTTCCTTCCTTCCTTCCTTCCCACCCATCTCACTCTCCTTCCTTCCTTCCTTCCGAGCCCCCTCGTCGCCGCACACAGAGCGTCCATTGTAGCCGCCCCAGCGACGCCGCAAGCCCAACTCCGCCAGCCAAGAGCGTCAGCTCCCCCGTCAGCGAAGCCGCTCTCCGTGACGCCAAGCTGTATAAATAGCCCGGCCCAGCCCGTGGAGCTGGAGGGAGGCGGCGGTGATGGAAGGTTTTTCCATTGACGCCGCCAGGAAAGGAAACAATGGCTTTAGGGCAAGAGCGAGCAAGCAAGCAAGGGCTCCTTCGCTCGCTCGCTCGCTCGCGGCAGCTTCCCCGGCCTCTTGCTTTCCCGCCACAAGCGAAGCTCGCGCTCAGGGCGCTCTTCCTCTCACGCGCGCTCGCCCCCTCTCCGTCCCGCGCAACAAGCCTCTCCTTTTCTCGTGATTTGCAAGGCCTCGTGGATTAAAGAGAAGGGAAGGGCGGAAGGGGGGGGGGGGGAGAGAACATCGAAAACATTGAAACGATCTGCTCCTAATTCCTTACTAGACATCTCTCCAATGTGTTAGAAAAGTTTGGGTAGACACGGCTCTGAACCTATTCCGACGTGCCAGGCTTCAGCACCCTGGAAGACGTGGACTGGAGAAATACAGAAAGTGCATTCAGCTTGCACAAGAGTTTCTTCCCACTTACTTTTTTTAAAAAAGGACTTTATTAGCTTTTATTATTAGAGTTTCGGTTAATCCCGCATCACCAGAGTCCATATTGGGAAGCTACACTGCATTTTTCTGCTTATAAAGGCTGTCCCTTGGGAAGGGTCAATATGGCCTTTACGTCAAACTGCATCGGATAAAAGTTTGGCAAAGACTGGATTCTTTACTTTGACAGCTGCACTGCAACAGGATTTAATAGCTAACGCAAACAAACCACCATTTGATGGTCATGTTATATTACTTCAGTTACTTCTAAATGTGTGTGTGTGGGGGGGGAACCAGCCTTACTGAGTCCCCAGCTTATTTCTGAAGAGAGACCTGAATTGTTGCTTGAAAGTGCTGCCCTCATGACAGTGTGTCACCACTGTGCACCTGAGACTGGGGCAGACAGAACTTTCAGAGATATTGAGCTGTCAGTCATCTCTAAAAATCCGTATTTCGGTTTCTTAAGAATTGTGGCAAACAACTGCATTCTGCAAGAACAGACAGCTTTTTGCTTCCACTGGAAATCCCTCCTCTTTACACCTTTCAATCATGTCTCATGAGTAGCTTGTGTTTGCAGACTTTGCTGGAGCCATTCACTTTCCCATTCTCAGTTGGAGACTATTTTGCACATATGGCCTGACTTGCTCACAGGCTGCTATTATGTGATAGATTTCACCTTCTGACTTTCATATGATGGGGGCAAATTTTTCCTCTAAAAATACTTTCTAGTCATCAAGGTGCTGTGGACTCTTATGGAAGTACTTTAATTCTGAAAAGCTCGTGAGTCAGTGTGTGAGATCAAACATTGTATGTATTTACATTATGAATGAATATTTGAGAGGGGCGTGCACGTGCACACATATATACAGTAGTACCTTGGTTCTCAAATGCCTTGGTACTCAAACAACTTGGAACCCAAACACTGCAAACCCGGAAGTAAGTGTTCCGGTTTGCAAACTTTTTTCAAAAGCCGAACGTGCTCCATTTTGAGTGCCACACTTCCGTTTTGAGTGTTACGCTGAGGTCTGTCTGTTTTTGCTATTTATTTTGCCTTTTTGTAGCGCTCTCTTTTTGTTTTTGTGACTGTGTGGAACCCAGTTCAACTACTGATTGATTGATTGATTGTGTGGCTGCAGTACATTGTTTATTGCTTTCATTTTATGGATTAATGGTCTCATTAGAGAGTAAAATTCATGTTAAATTGCTGTTTTAGGGGTTGTTTTTAAAAGTTTGGAACAGATTAATCCATTTTGAATTACTTTCTATGGGAAAACACGCCTTTGTTTTGGAATGCTTTGGTTTTGGAATGGTCTTCTGGAATGGATTAAGTTTGAGAACCAAGATATTACTGTATATATATATATATATGCTTATTGGTCAAAAGGCAACATTTATTTCCATCATGCAGTGTTATAACAACACCCACAATAATTGTTGTTTGCCTCGAACAAATACAGTATTTACCAAGATAATTATGTAAAGGTTTGGAGATAAATAAAGAGAAATTTGGAAATATGGGAAAGAATGGAATTACCATTACTGGGCGGGATTTCGGCTATTAAAATAAATGTCCTTCCAAAAATGTTATTCTTGTTGCAAAATATCCTAATAATTAACAACACTCAATGCTTCAAAGAGTGGCAGAAAAATATATCAAGGTTTATCTGGCAGGGAAGGAAGCCCAGAATAAAACAAAATCATGATTGATATAAAAGAAAGAGGTGGATTTGCTCTACCAGACTTCCAAATCTACTTTGAGGCATCATGTTTATGGTCGATAAAAGATTGGACATCGTTGGAAAATATCAGAGTGTTAAATTTGGAAGGACATGATATACAATTTAGGTGGCATGCCTGCCTATGGTATGGGAAGGCAAAAATTTATAAAAACCTTTACAAACCATGTCATCAGAAAAATATATATACAGAGTATGGGGAAAGTATAAAAAATCTGTTAGAAAAGAAAATACCAAAGTGGCTATCCAAAACTGAAGCTACTTCAAGGAAAATAACAAATATGGAGAAACAATGGTTAACATATAAAGAAATCCCAGATCTTACAGGACAGGAACCAAAGTTGAAAAACACTGAGGAATTTTTTTAAAATTATTAACGGATTGGTTACAGATATATCAGATTAACAAACTGTTTAAGATAGATGAAAAAAGATCGGATTTGCAGAACAAAAATCCCAATTTACAAGCAATTTATTAGATACAAACATAAAAGTATTATAAAAAAAATGTAATACAAACTGTGCAAGAAAATGAGATCTTCTTGAACCAGAATGGAATGAGACTGCTGGCATGTTTAAAAAAAAAACTGATCTCTGAGGGGAAAGTTGCAAATATTGGATTGGATTCATTAAAAAAGCAAAAAGGTACAATACAATAAATTGTACCTTCAGATATCCACTACTTTTTGGGAAATGCTTGCCCTTAGCCTTTGAAGAAACTCAACAATAAAAGAGAACATTTTTCTAGGGATCCCTATAATATAGCTTGAATAATGGCCTTCTTGAGACATAGGGAAATGGTGGGACACAGAAAAGGAGACAGTCTTTTAGAGCAGAGATGGTGAAAATGTGGCTCCTTTGTTAGATTGCAGCTGCCATCATTTCAACCCTAGTCAGCATAGTCAATGGTCAGGGATGTTTGGAGTGCTAGTCCTATAATATATGGAAAGCCTCAGTTTCCACACCCATGTTCTAGAATTCTATTGGGTTGGAATAATTTAATTGAGCCCCAATAAGCATTGAGGTGGGTGGCACTGTGGGTTAAACCACAGAGCCTAGGGCTTGCTGATCAGAGGTTGGCGGTTCAAATCCCCGTGACGGGGTGAGCTCCCGTTGCTCGGTCCCTGCTCCTGCCCACCTAGCAGTTCAAAAGCACGTAAAAATGCAAGTAGATAAATACGTACCGCTCCGGTGGGAAGGTAAATGGCATTTCCGTGCGCTGCTCTGGTTCGCAAGAAGCGGCTTATGCTGGCCACATGACCCAGAAGCTGTACACCAGCTCCCTCGGCCATTAACGCGAGATGAGCGCCGCAACCCCAGAGTCGGACACGACTGGACCTAATGGTCAGGGGTCCCTTTACCTTTTTAAGCATTGACATCAAGGGGATTAAATATGCTTATTAAAATGACTTCAGGATTAGGGACACAGGCTGGGTGTTTGGGTCCCCCTAAAATCTAGTGGAAATGTAGTCAAGTATATAAGCAATGGCACTTGATTGTGACTCAAGATAAAATGATATAAAGAAGATTATGGCTGGGGGCCTGTCATATATCAGAATTGTGCTGCCAAAGCTAGTTTAGAGAGAACAGACACTATTTGCAGTTAAAGAGCCCAATATCTTCAGCTACTCTTTTCAAGTTCTGTTACCTGTTTTCCATCTTATTTCTTTCCTTCTCCCGCCCTTGTTGATAACATAACCTTGCCGGCAGATTTCTTCAGTTGATGACAAGCAATTCAAACAGCAAATGGACCCTTCAAATTTCCGCAAATGTTTAGCAAGCCAACTGTAATATATCTGAAAGGGGGCATTTTCACATTGCTGATATGTATAGTTCTCTTATCTTGATGCCCCAAAAGCTAGTCATGGAAATGGCATTCTGGTAAACAAATTACAATAATTCTCGAGGTGTTGTCCATTCAGTCAAGAAAATAAAAGGGAAAAGAATCCCATTGTAAGCTGCTTGCAGAAGCTAGCTGCTTTTTCTTCCCAGTTTTCAATTGGGTGGTGGTGAAAGAATTGGGAACTTGTGACTATTCCAAAGGTAACACTACAAGACGGTGATTGTGAACTGAAACAAGAAAACCCAAGTCCAATGTTATTTTATTTTTTATTTTATAATTTTTTATACCTTTTGATTGTTAAAAAAACCCTAAAAGTGGTTTACGAAGAGAGTAAAACAATCAAATTATCAGTAAAACAGTTAAAAACAGCTATTTAAAACATTTTAAAAAAATTAAAACCAACATTTAAACTAAACACAGATTAAAACACAAACCAACTTTCAACACATCTAAGTAGGCTTGTCTAGCAGGTGGCAGAAAGAGTATGGCGAAGGTGCTTGCTTGAGATCAACAGACAGTTCCAAAATGCACTAAAGGAATGATTCCTTACAAATGCGGAACAAGTCTTATGTGGCACCTGTAAGAGTGCCAGTTCCACAGATCGAAGCAGTTGAGTGGGTAAGGCAGTCTCACAGGCAAACTGGTTCCAAGCTATTAAAGACTTTATAG
Organism: Lacerta agilis; assembly: GCF_009819535.1. Taxonomy (NCBI): domain Eukaryota; kingdom Metazoa; phylum Chordata; class Lepidosauria; order Squamata; family Lacertidae; genus Lacerta; species Lacerta agilis. The sequence goes on from NC_046312.1 coordinate 102,822,438, forward strand.
ACTACCGGTAATAGTAACACCTTGAACTTGGCCTGGCAGCAAATCGGCAGCCAGTGAAGACCTCGGAGCATGGCTGTGCAGGTCTCACTCCTGTCAGCAATCACGCTGCAGCATTCTGCACTAACTGCAGCTTCCGGATTAAGCATAAGGGAAGCCCCATATAGAGTGCATTGCAGCGATCCAGTCGTGAAGTAATAACCATAGCACGACCTATTGTGGCCAAGCTGTTCTGGTCCAGGAATGGTTGTAACTTTTACCAACTGCAGTTGGTAAAAGATACAGAGGCTACTTGAGTCTCCAGAGAGAGAGAGAGAGAGATGGATTCAGAAGCACCCCTTGCCCCAAACTGTGAACTTGCTCTTTCAGGGGGAGTGCAACCCCACCCAAGGTAGGCAATTGACCAATTTCTTGGATACAGGTGCTGCTCACCCACAATGTCTCTGTCTTACCAGGATTCAAGCTCTGTTTCTCCTCACCTGTCTCACCATGGGGCAGGCCTTTTGTTGGGCGGTGACCAGAACTTCAGTTTGCTATGTATTTTTATTGATGTGGGGGGGGGCATCTGCCCCTCCTTGGCCACTCCTGATTCAGATGTTATGGAGAAACAGAGCTGGGTGTCATCAGCATGCTGATGGCACCTCACCTTGAAACTCCTCATGACCACTCCCACCGGCTTTATATGGAGATTAAATAGCATTGGGAGTACGATAGCACCCTGTGAAACCGCATAACATAGCTGCCCAGGGGTTGGAAGGCACTCTCCTAATGCTATTCTCTGGACTCAGTTCTGAAGGTAGGACTGGAACCATGTAATACAGGGCCCCTAGTTCCCATTCTCCAGAGCTGATCTAGGAGGATAGCATGGGTGATGCTATCAAAAGCTGATGAAAGATCGAGGTCCTCCGTCAGGGTGACCAAGGCCGACTCAGTCCCATGGCCAGGCCTGAACCTAGATTGGAAAGATCTAAGCAATCAGTGGTATTCAAAGCAAAGCAAATTGATGTTTCCTATCAACTTGCAAACTGACAGTATGTGGGGAACACACTCATGTTTACATTTAACTGTATATGTTCTAGTGGAAATAGTACCTCTGATGTGTGGCAATTGGGCACAATATTGATTTCCCCCCTTCCTTTTGTGCATTTCTGCCTCAAATGCAAATAGGCACAAAGCTAAGAAGTTCATGTTGAACTTCTGATTGTCAAGTACTTCCTTTGACAGATTTATTTTTTCACGCATAAGCTTTCCCACACAAATGGCTCTCTCCCTGCAACAAAGGTATGGTGAAGTCAACACACATAGATTTGGTCACTTCAAAAGCAAACAGGTGAATTGGTTGTTATAAGCCTAACTATACATAATGTTAGCATGATTAGCAATCAAAATGTTTGTGTGTTTTTAAATACGTGGCGTGGGGTGTGAAGGAAGTGAACTTCACTGTCCTTGACTGCTTGTATTTGTTTTGTTTTGTTTGTTTGTTTGTTTGTTTGTTTGTTTAGTTACTTCATAAGATTTATATAAAGCTCGATTGTAAAAACCAAGCAACCAACCAACCAACCAACCTCAGAGCAGTTTACAAATGGACTGATGTGTGTTACATAGGAATGTGTTCATTTCATGTTTGTTCACAGGGGACTACAGGTTTAACTTGTAAAGCCTGATCTGTCCTGGGGCTCAAATGTGAAGGCAGTAGAACTCCATTATGCATGTGAGGGTCGGAAAATTAAAAGTTCCAAACTTCCTGGAGCCTGTATCTTAAGGAGTGGAGGATGTGGCTGTCAGGGGGCAGCTACGGTAGGTTGAGTCTATATAAAAAGGCAGCCAGCCTGGAGGAGGGTAGATCATGGTGGATCTTTGTGTGATAAGCAAAAGCTTTGTACGGCAGGGAGAGAGGCAAACAAATAAGAAAAGGCTGCTACTCAATCGTATTTCATTTATTTACATGTATGAAAAGACTGCACAGTGGAAGCAAATAAGTCTCCTATAAGCAGTTAGCACATCTTCTAGTCCTGCTTCATGTTACCGCAGAGAACTGTGCCCCAAGGATACTTCTGCTTCAGTCAACTCATAACTTGCTCTGCCTCTGCTTAAACTCTCTTTTCTCTAAATTTAGACTGCAGACTCACTTCATTTCTTAGAGCCACAAGTTGTGACATTAACGGCATGAAGCAGGAGGGGTGGGTGGGAAGGATGTGGTGGCAACGCGGAAGTGAGCAGGAGGGGACTTGCGCTGTATGCTTGTCTGTTCAGTTCAACTGCAACGGTGTGGCAGGCTTTCTTTATATGTTAATGTCTGTCCCTCAAGAGTGCTATGATACATGGTAATTACAGGGGGGAAAAGACACAAAAATATTAGTTCCTAGAGACCAAGCCTGCACAACCTGTTACTACTAATCTAGCTTGCAGCCCATTAGTTTGGTAGGGTGAGTCACAAGACGTTATAAACTCCCTGGTTTTGTTGTCTGCCTGTGACTGCAGATAAAAGAGAAGTTATTGGCCAAAATGCAATGCTGTGAAACCTTCATCCAGCTTGGTGAGTCATGAGTTGTGCAGGCCAGATGTAGGTCTTGACCAAAAGATATACAGCTGAAGGGTCAAGGTGTGCAGCTACAACACTTGTGTGTCTTTGTATATTTACTTAACATGACAGGTAGCTGCTGGTGTGAGAATGTACAGTACTGGATTGGTCACCTGTTTGAGAAGAATTGGCCAGAATGCGTTGGGGGGGGGGGGAATGCAAGAACAGTGCATGATCATCTCAGATCATGTGTGACTTGGGAAGATTAGATGTTCTGTGTCCAATAAAGCCCCATGCGGAGGCACGGCAAGTAATGTAATTTTGTTTTGACAGCAAATATTGCCACCAACGGGCCATTCTGATGGCTGTACACATTAGGGGGGAAATGTATGCAGAATTAAGCAAGAACTTTATTTCACATCTGTTATACTTCGGCTAATGAGCTCTGGCTATTCAATATGAAAAAAATAGATGAATGATGATATGAAAATTGATTCCTATTTAATATTATTAGTGAAAGCAAACATATTGCTCTTCAGACCAAAGAAGTATAATAAATGAAAAAAATGAATGACACTAAATCAAAACTGCTTGTTACATTCATCAGATAATTCAATAGAAAGCCAACAAAATTAGAGCCTATTGATATGATAAGGAAATGTGAATGCATTAGTTTGCCTATCACAAAATTTCAATACTCGAGATTATTAGAAGGCAAAAATCAAAACTGTTATTTTTTTTTTTTTACAAAAGCCAATTATAATGGGACCATATTATTCCTAATTAGGCTTCTATTAACGTATTGGAAATTAAATTCAAAATTGCATCGCTTGAAACAAAATGCAGTACTAACTGAAAACAAATATATTCAAGTTTTGCTAGCTTATCCAAATCACAGTCCTTTCACAATTGTTTTAGTCAGCAGCTGCCCTAGCAAAGTATAATCCAGATGCCCATCCCAGAATCATCTGCATATTACAGACGATTTGGGGCCCCATTCTCAACTGACACAGGAAGCCAACAAAGATGAAAGCATGGCAGCTTCCCAAGTAAACACGATGCCATTTTTCTTGCCTATAAACTTTTATCTCAGTTTCCTCCTCTATTGCCAAATTTATGGACCCATCTAATAACCTAAAGAGGAAAGGAATGGCCTGGACTACAGGTGATCCTTGGTTTGAGTGAGTCATATTGCCTATATAACTATGTGCAGCTTCCTTTGCAATTTGGCCTAAGCACCCCCAAATCCTCTGTCCCTGTTTTAACCTGCACCCCAACTGTGTATAGATGTAAGGACCTTCTCCTGAAACTTACTGTTTATCTGTGCACACTCATGGCTACTTTCCAAAGAGAGGAGAGCTTGACAGCACCACTCTCAGTGCCATTTCCCATCATACAACAGTTATGGACTTGTAAAGGTATGTGTGTCTTGTGCAAAATAGTGTAGATATAGGTATTTCATTTCAACATATAAAACGGGAGTTTGTTACCTCGTCTCTACGAATTTTTTTGTGCACCAGTGCCTGATTTGTGTACGATTTGTGAAGGATTTACTCCTTAGCCTCCCCCCCAAAAAAAAAGATGTCCCGCAAAGCAGGGGGTACAGATTTTTCCTCAAAGTTTACTCCCAAAGCCTTTCTCATGAATGAGTATAGTTGCAAGGAAGCGGAGGTATAGGACCGGGTTTCCTTCTCCTTGATGGGCTACCTTTCCCAGGTTGATGAATCCCAGCTGCCCCTTCTTTCTCTCTGCAGCACACGCACTAACCGCCTTCTTGACCATTGGACCCATGATTGGACTGGTCCAGTCACTTTGGTGCTGCTATTGCAGCAATAGCAACACGGGAGGCAGCAGTTATGAGTTGCCTGTCTCTGCAGCCAAAATAGGCGCTGTCATTCTCCAGCAGTTTGACTTCACTTTCAGGGGTGCATTTCATTGCCATACCCACCCATCTATCTATCTATCTATCTATCTATCTATCTATCTATCTATCTATCTATCTATCTATCTATCACAGGGGTCAGCAAACTTTTTCAGCAGGGGGCCGGTCCACTGTCCCTCACACCTTCTGGGGGGCCAGGCTATATTTTGTAAAAATAATAATGAACAAATTCCTATGCCCCACAAATAACCCAGAGATGCATCTATATATATAAAAATGTTCCCATTGCATGCGCGGGTGTTACCAACTTGCTCCGTAACCGCTGGACCAAACAGCATCAAATTAGGACACAGCATTCCATGACCATCAGGGAATAACATAGGATAATTAAATTTCAAAAAAAAAACACCACACCTGACATACCTAAAATAAAGAATAAACGCAAAAAAATTAGATGTCACCATCAACAGCACTAACATCACAACCAGCAACCAATAGAAAGGCGCCACTCAACTCCCGAGGCGACAACTTTCAGCCGCCGCCTCAAACGGCTGTCCGCCATTTGCGGCCTAACTTTCAGCCGCCGCCTCAAGGGGCCCGACAACGCATAACAAGCAGGCAGCTGTTCGCAGAGAGGCGGGGGGGGGGGGCGATAGAGCTGCTACTACACAACCAAACCTCAAGAGACAGGAGAGAATCCAGGCTTAGAGGCCAGGCGGCGTTGCGAGGCCAGGTTGCTATGGTAATGCAGGGCAAAAATGGAGGCCACCAACCCCCCAAGAAGCCGTCTGCGTGTGCGTGCGCGCCTTCCCAGGCCACAGCAATCGACAGCCACTTTCCAGAACGCGAGCTCCATTTGCAATTATACAGCAGTAAGCAACAGAGTTTCGGGGTGATCAGGGAAAGTGCGGGGGAGGGCAAGGTAGCAGGCAGAAACGGGGGGGAAAGACGGAGAGGAGGCAGGTGGAAATTCAACGGGAGAAGCTGTGTGGAGGCAGTCAGAAACGGAGGGAAATACGGAGAGGAGGCAGGTGGAAATTCAACGGGAGAAGCTGTGGGCATGGACAGTTTACATTTATATATATATAGATCTTCCTTTTCCATTTCACAAAAAGCCACCGCAATGCGTGGCCAGGCCAGCTGGTTTTCAATAAAAGCACACATTCTACTCATGAAAAAACACGCTGATTCCCGGACTGTCCGTGGGCCAGATTTAGAACGCTATTGGGCCGGATCTGGCCCCCGGGCCTTAGTTTGCCTACCCATGATCTATGAAATTGGTTGACTAGCTCAGTTAGTAAATGGAAAATATTATTTTAAATTGAGATGGTTATTTAAACTTTTGCACATATGCCATGTTGATGAGGTTTTTAAAAAATATGCAGTATATCTTTAAAATACTCCTTGTATAGTGGATATGCCATTTTGGGAAGATATAATTTAAGAATATCAATAAAATGAGCTGAAGGTGTTTTTTATATATAAAAATGATACCTACACATTGCAAATAATTGTATATCTTCCCTAAGATTTGTGTAAAGTGTAGCACCACGTATTTTAATTAGGTATTCTCCAATCAAATATGAAATGTCCTGTTTAACGATCTATCATAATTGGAATGCTGTGTTGACTTCCAAGTAAGCTTCTGTTTTTGCCTTCACATGTGGGATTATAAATTAAAGGCCTGTAAAAAAGCAGTATCATTTAACTGTCTGGAAACTCTTGCTTTATAATCTGTGTAAATCTGTGTAACTATACCAGCCTCTTTATATGTGACTTTTACAGCAATATTTCTGTAGATAGCTAAGACTTCAATGGTAAGAGTATTCTTTTTCATATTATCCTGTAGAGATGAATAATCAAGTTCTTTTCACTGACTTTTTTAATTGCTTTCTCTGGGTGAACTTGCCTCAGATTCTCTTTTCTTAATAGTTGCAATTCCTGATTAGCTGAGGACACTAACGTGCCATAAGAGGGGCTGAAGCATGCCTAGAAAAAGTTGGCTACCATATGAATCCATTCACTCTGCCTTGCTCCTGTCAAGCACTGATCCTTTCCATCTGTTCCACGTCTGGACAGTGAATGACATCATCCCCAATGAAAAATTATGCTTTGGGATTCCCTGATTCAGCCCATACAGATGCATGCATGGGAATCTGCGAAGCACTGTTGTGACAGGGCACTGGAGGAAAGTCGCTCCAGACTGTGGACTTAGCATCCTCCGATGCCACTGGCAAAACAACCAGATGTTGCACTTAACAAGGAAGGAAAGGACAAGAGCAGAAACCATACCCATTAGTGTTACTTGAGGACAACTGATTTTGGGCAGATCCGACAGAAGATGTCTAAGAGCCATGCAGAAGGCAGGGCCCCAAAGTAATGGTGGGGCTCCCACCTTCAAAAGGGGCAGCATGTCCCTTCTATTGATACCAGGAGATGCTGGAAGAAACTGGGGGCTGGGCTGCGGAATTTAGCCCATGCACTATCTGCAAGACAAGGCAGAAGGAATTCTAGGGCAGCTCCATTGCAGAACCAGCCTCAGAAACATCTCTCAACCTGCAGAGAGAGAGGGTTGGGGCCTCAGTGCACCTCTGGGCAAGGATAACCTTTCATGCAAAGGCTATTCCCCACCCCAGTTTGGGCATTTATTTTCTTTGGTTTTCTCCTTATTAACTGTGGGGGCTCCAATATTATAGCTGGGACTAACAGGACACATTGCTACCTGATTTGTTGGATTCAAGTAGATCCCTTCATGTAATGCTCCCTGGCACACCTCCCATGAACCCTCCTATTCCCCCATACAGTGGTACCTTGGGTTAAGAACTTAATTTGTTCTGGAGGTCCGTTCTTAACCTGAAACCGTTCTTAACCTGAGGTACCACTTTAGCTAATAGGGCCTCCCGCCGCCACTGTGCCGCCGCCGCATGATTTCTGTTCTCATCCTGAAGCAAAGTTCTTAACCCAAAGTACTATTTCTGGGTTAGTGGAGTCTGTAACCTGAAGCGTCTGTAACCCGAAGTGTCTGCCCAAGGTACTGTATTTCTTAAAATGCATGGCCCATGGCCCAACCCTCTGCATTTTATTCGCAGATCTCCATGCACTCATAATGTATCTGGAAGATAAAAACTTCACAACTTCTAACCTAGCAGCCAAACTTCAGTCTTGTAAGCACAAGTCCTCAACAGCTTAACTTTCCCAGGCATATATTATGGCAGGGGTAGGCAACTTGGCTCTCTTCATTCAGATGTTGCTGGTCTACAAACTCCCATTATCCATAACTACTGGTTATGCTGGCTGGGGCTGATGGGAGTTGTAGTCCAACAACATCTGAAGGATAACATGTTGGTTACCCCTGTGTTTGATCCTTTTGGTCTTGAGGATTGCAGAGGGAAAATGGGGTTTACAGTACCCAATGGCTTCTTCCTTTATGCCCTTAATGCTGCTCTGTAAACAGTGCTGGCTGCGCTAGCTTCCCAGGTGCAGAAATGCTCTCCTTTACTTCATGGCAGGATTTGTGATGCTCCTTAAAGCCTGCACCGGAGGACTGGATCCAGACCCTGGCCTTTGAGTTGCTAGCCATGATTTTTTTTTTTAAGTCCTACTTTCGAGGAAAACCAATATTCATTGACCATTTGTCAAATATTTTTACGGTGCCAGCCAGGAATGTGTTCATCATAGGAAGGAACTGTAGAGATTACATCTCAGTACAGAGACATAGTTTTCTTCTGATGTCAGTATCAAAACCCAGACACAAAGAGGTCAGTTTTGACCCGTAAGAACACTGTTGAGAAATCTAAATGTTAGGTTTGTGCTGTGGTATACAGAAATGTGTGTGTGTGTGTGTGTGTGTGTGTGTATGAGAGAGTAAATTGCTCATTGCTATAAAACAGTGAATTTCCTGCCAGACATCTGGAAGATGGTGATGTAGTGAGAGATATTCCAGACAATAATGACCTTGCAGCATTTGGGAGTTCTGTGTGTTATGTTAAGGAGCAACAATACTGGATAAGGGTTTCTAAAAAATATATATCTGGAAGCAGATTGAGAAATTCAGGGGTTTTTGAATTGAAAAGAATATGAACTCAGTACAACATCTATATACGTCATACAAGATTGGGTCCATCTGTGACCTTATAATACTTATATGGTTTGCCGAGACTACGGAAATTAGAAGTTTGTTGTTTTGGCCAAGTCAACTACATTTTCCTTTGTTACAAATGAACTAAGTTGAATCAAACATACATAGGAGGGAAATATTGATATAGAAGGGGCAAACCAATTAGAGGGCAGACAGTAGCAGCAGCAAGGAGTATCTGTCTTAGATCAACAAAATAATCCATCACCAAAGCTGAGTAACATGTTGCAGAAAAGAAGGGAATAAAGGAGAGGACAGCCTTATCATTAAACCACTGTAGATGACTGTCAGAGTACTACTACGTAATGGAGCAAGGAGCAAAAGTAGCAAGCTTTTCTTTTCCGGGGTTGAACTTGTGCTGTTCATGAGAAACAAGGGGCGAAAGAAAGATGGAGAGCCTGATGCAAAGAACTGGTAGATAACAAATACAGTGTCCAGTATGCCTGGGATCAAGGTTGAGGCACAGGTGGGTGAGCAGCACCAACCCTTTCAGCATGACACATGATCAGTGTTGACCAACACACAAGTTTACACAGGAAGCTTCCTCATACTGACCTCATGGTTTCCACTGCTGGGGGAGGACCAGGGCGGGAGTCAATCCATGGTTTCTGTAAGTTGGGGGCTAGGAGGATTGGGTGTAGGGCATACGAAAGAACATTGCAAGCAAAGTTTTGCCCAGTAGATTGTGATGGCATCCATAATGGCCTATGATTTCAGCTCCCTTATCCAGCAACATCAGACATTTGCTGTGGGAAATGTGTATGATGGGTCTGAGGCCAAAGGTTACCCTGTCATCTGCCTTACATCAAAACACACCCACACACAAAAGAGTGTGGTGGTCACACCTGTAGGTTTTATGTAATGTATGAATTTTCAGAATACATAACCTATTCATTTACACAAATACAGGTTAGAATGGTTTGGAACATGCTGAAGCAGATATTGCCTACATTAGGGATGAACAAGCTGCATACTGTGGGTCACTTAGCCAATCCATGAAACCATTTCGTTTTCCATTTGTGGCATCCCAGTTTTCAGTCAATTTACGCGGTGGTTACATTCCACGGCACCACGCGTTTAAGTGAAATCGTGTATATTTAAAACACCACCAAAAAAGCCTGCAAACAGCCTATATTGAGCAGTGAGGCAGAAAGTTTCCATTTCAAATCTCACATTATCTACTTGGGAGCCCAAAGGCTAGCTGCTAGACCTCAGTATAGTATACAGTATACAGAAAATAAATAATAATACTTGCAGGTTTGGATTACTCGGATAAAATATATGAAGTACTCTGAACACTCAGAAAGATCAAAAGAAATGCTAAGGGCAAATATCACAACTGGAATTAAGTGGACGCACACACAAGATGGTGGAGGGGGAAATGCTGATTACAGCGATATAAGAATGCAAACCTTAAAAATACCATTCTTATTACTGTACATGTAAGGTTTGGTATTTACAATAATTAATTTTAATTCTACTTTATGCTGAAGTAGAAACAGACCCCATGTCAACAGCGTAGGATAGACCGAATAGAGAGAAACAAGCTGATGTTATTTTGTACAAACAATATACTATACTCAGACAGGTTTTTTTATTTATTTGGTCATTGTTAAATGTCTATATAATTGTGTCTTGAATGATATAAGACTCTCTGTAAGGGGCACAGAGTCATCTAGTAAGAATAAATCTTATTGAAGCTGATTTTTTTTTTGTCATATCTAAATCACATAGTAAACAGACATCCTCTTGTGAGATAAGGCATTACAATGTCAGATCACGCTGCATTATAATGAAGGAGCAGGATGCTTTTTCCAGCTCAACTTCTTCCTGAAGATGTATTAATTTCCTTTTACAACAAAAGGGCTGTGCTACTTGCTTAAATGAAGTCTGCCCCGTAGGCTTTTCCACATGAAGATAACAGGGGGAAATTACGATGCGAAGCAAGGCAAGCTGCCCTCCCCACCCCACCCCCAAAAAACCAGTAATAAAAGTTGAAGAGCTGAAAGGGAAAAAATGTGCTAAGATGACAAATGGGAAAAAACAAAACTACACAGAACACAGTAAAACTGAAAGTGACTTTCATGTGGATAGCAAAAACTATGTTAAGTTACAAATGTAATTTTTTTGTAAATTAAAAAAAATATGCCATCGGTTTTATTTGAAATGGTTATTTATATATTTAAATTTATATTCTATACAAATTCAGCAGCCTTATATGACTTCAAACCAAACCCCACAGCAAACTGGGTTAGGTATTCTTGTTTGAAATCTTTCTGTGTCGATCGAAAAAATTCCTGGGTTGTGTGCGACAGTAGCAAATGTAATTTCAGCCTATGACAGGAGCAGAAGAGGGAGAATGCATTTGCTCAATCTCCCAAGTTTGACGCAGGACCTAACAACTTGGAAGATCCATTGTTCTTCCCCAGAAACTGCATGTTGCTTCTAACCCTGGGAAATTTAGCCATCATGACTAGTGGCCATTGTAGTGATGTGGGAGAGCAATGATGGGATTGCCTGACTTTAAAAAATCAACAACATAAAAAAGTCTGGGGTGGGGGGTGGAAGGCAGTTTTAACCCTTGCCCTCCCTGTACTGCTTTCCCAGTCTAACCCCCCCCCCCCCAACATCCCCAAGAAGCAGCTATTTGTTCCACTTTGGGAAAAGAACACAGGTACTTGTATGTTTTCTCCCAGTGAGACCAATAAAGATCAGGATGGGGAATTGATGTAGAAAATGGCGCAGAAGGATTAATCATCACTTCCCCTCTGCCACTGATCCAATCAAAATGGGAGCTTCCTCAACCTTCTTATTAAAATAAAAATTGTTGAGACAGATCACAGATATGTGGCATCATCATATCTGTTTTGGCTCCAAGTAGCTGATCTTTTAGTGGTGTTTTGTGTCTCCCCATAGCACCATACATTGTCTAACCTTTTGCATTCATAAACTTAAATAGCATCAGCAGCACAGTGCAGACTAGATTTTGAAATTAGGCTGTGCCTGCTCTCCCGTATTTCTGTATATTCATGCAAGCACGGGTGTGCTTCCCACCTGCGCCAATGACAACCTGATTCATATAGTTATTAAATAATAATTCACTTATAAAACATTCTGTGTACATCATAACTACAACCCACGATAATATTGAAAGGTAAAGGTACCCCAACCATCAGGTCCAGTTGTGTCCGACTCTGGGGTTGCAGCGCTCATCTCACTCTATAGGCTGAGGGAGCCAGCGTTTGTAGCTTCTGGGTCATGTGGCCAGCATGACAAAGCCACTTCTGGGGTACCAGAGCAGCGCACGGAAATGCCGTTTACCTTCCCGCTAGAGCGGTCCCTATTTATCTACTTGCACTTTGACGTGCTTTCGAACTGCTAGGTGGGCAGGAGCTGGGACCGAGCAACGGGAGCTCACCCCATCTCGGGGATTCGAACCGCCGAACTTCTGATCAGCAAGCCTTAGACTCTGTGGTTTAACCCACAGCGCCACCTGGGTCCCTTATTGAAAGGTAGGTCTCCCTTTATTTCACTCTTTACAAATGCCACATAGCTAAGTGGAAACCAAAGGGGGGGGGAAGAGGAGGGAAGACTGTGACAATAGAGGTGGGGGTCAATGAAGTGGAGAGGCCAGGGAGAAGTAGGGAGGCCTTAGAAAGGGGAAAGCCCTGAAGTAGAAAGGATGTGAGGCAGCTGACAAAGGGTCAAAGAAAGAAAGGGGCCAACAGAGTATATCTAGCAGGTAGACCATTAACTTGTGAACAGGGAAGCCAAGGTGATGTTTGCTAGCCAGCCGGATTGCAGAGCTATAGGCTGCCTTTAGTGCCATGCTTTCCTAGACCATGGGTCACCAAGTGGCACTGCAGGGGTACATGTGCTCTCGAAAGCCTTTCCTGGCCCCACAGGGTTCCATGACCCTGTCTCCACTGAAAGATGCAGCCAAAAGAAGGCTTTCCCCCAAGCCTAATTGTGCTCTTTGGAGTGATCTCTCTCTCTCTCTCTGGTTTGCAAATGTGCCCACAGGCCCCCTCAGGGTTGGTAACCGCCCTGCCCATGCACAGAACTGTTTCGTGGGTATTCTGGGATGTTCTGAGAGCACTTTGCCTGCTACTGGAAACAATATCTGAGTAGCAGGTGTTTTGAAAGTCTAGCTTAATTATCTGTTGTTTTTGTTTAATTAATTCTCCTGTCTTGACACTTCGATCTGACACACATTACAAAGCTCAAGCAGACAGTTACTAGATAAAATCTTTTAACAAGACGACACAGATGTTATGCAGTGATTAGATTTATTCAAGGCCTCCATTAGAACATTATATTGACACGGTTTCCTGGAAATCACAAATACCAAGCTACACCATAATAACCTCTCTCCCGTACAGGTACACCCATTTCATGTTTAACAGCTCATCAAGAGAGGTAGGCTTTTAAAGGTATCTATCCGTGTAGACAAAAATACAACAAATAGACACTGCAGAGCCCGTAGCAAAGCCTGGTTTTGCAAAGGGAACCGGCAAAACAATTGCAGCAAACGTTTACAGTAAAAATTTATCATGAGGAAAACTTGTCAGTGTGGTTTAAACTTTTTAAGGCCTACCTGTTCTGACGGTGTCCCTTAAAGCACAGTGAGAGCACAGAGGCTTATGAAACAGTTAAAGGTCAGAAACACCCTAGTCCCAGATACACTTCCTTAGGAACAACTCTTGCATTTCAGTGCAATTTAGGGCCAAGTAAGAATGTGTACAATTGCAGTGTTGTATTGCAGAGTGAAACATATTTGTTGTATAAGATGCTTATCTTATAAGTTGTATAAGATGTTTATCTGAAGATTAAGAAGTATGGTGAATGATTGTTAAACTAGTTACAAAGTTACTAAAGTAGATTAGAAATTGAACGCAGAAGAGAGAACGGGGGAAGTCCCCCTAAATAAGATTTGAAATAAGAATTTAATTAATAGATTCCTGTGTTTCTGTGTTGTGGGGTATGTATCAGTTTTTTTTATTTTATTGTTATTAGTATTGTTTATTGTATTTGTTTATATGTTGATTGAATGTTTTTATCTGTTGTTTTTATTTGTTACTTTTTATGTGGAAGCACCAATAAATTTTTAATAAAAGAAGGAAAAAAAAGAAACGTATTTTTTGAAAGTAAATTCTAATGAAATTGTGAAGGTGAAGTCCTACTGAAATCAACGTGCTTTGGGACTGGATACCAGTAATATGTATGTTTTCTGGTGGTATATTTTAACACCTGCCAACAGTGCAGTCCTATCCATGTCTGATCAGTAGTCATCCAAATTGAATTCAATTGGACTTATTCTCAGGGAAATATATATAGAATTGCAGCCTTAGAATGACAGAATGTATAATGTATAATGAATTTTCTCTCACTCTTTGTCGGAGAACTAACAGGTATATACTACTAAAAATTGAAGTTCAAAGAAGAGCCATATCTATACTAATAAAGTGCAAGTGTCTCTGCGTCCAGTCCCTGTGTCCATGGGATTGCGCTACTGCGCATGTGCCCCACGGACAGCCGTTGGGACTTGGAATGCAGAGACTTCAGGCGGCCGGGCGATGCTGTTGAAGCAGGTGCGCGCTCGCGTGGACGTACTTCTAAGCGGCAGCGGCTGTTACAAGTGGCGGCGGGTGAGCAGTCTGTTTTTATAAATGTTTCACCACATATGTTCTAGCGCCCGTTAATTTAACGGGTTTAAAGCACTAGTACATTAATACACTGCTTAAAATGTTACTATTGACATTCTCTATGCAATTGCTTTTGTAGTTCTATCAGGAAAACACACACCAAAGATTCACTGAATGGACACTGGGATTTCCTTATTCTGATTTATTTTTAGCTGCATCGTGCTGTAAAGCTAAAGGTCACGAAAAAGAAATTGTCAAGAAGCATAAAATATTTGTTTTAGGTAGTTTTAGACAGGCTGTGTATTTTTGTGCGTGCTAAAACAACAAATAAAGTCTCTATCAAGACAGCCTAAATTAGGTGCTGATTAATGTTAAATTTCCATGGGTTAGGTTAGGCTATGGTTGTGGTGACCAGAAGGAAAGAAGGCTGGTCTAAAACAGCTAAGTAGGAGAGGGATTTGGGTATGTGCAACTTGTGATGCAGCCATGTGAAAAGGACTGGCAAAATAGCATTTTACATTAAACGATTAAATAACTGCAGCTTCTTTTTATTTTCATCTTGTGATTCTTGGTGCAATTCCTTTTTAAAGGAATTTCCTTTTTAAATGGGTCCATTCTTCAATCAACTCTGTGTTGCAGCACAATCCTAAGATAACACTCAAAGTTAAGTCCTACTGAGATCAATGGGGTTTACTCCCAGGTATATGGACATTGGGTTTCAGTCCTAAGATCTTAAAGTCTATTTCTAAAGCAGCAACAATGGTTTGTACAAACAAGATCTGCATAGCTCAGGTTCATTAGCCAAAAACAGGTCACAAAGCAGGACTGATATAATAAGCACATTCTGCCAGAAGTGCTGCTGCCACTTAAACCAAACAAGGATATTAGAGCTGCTTGTGGAATTTTAGATACGGGGTGCTCTAAACACACTGGTTTGTGGTTGCATGTGGATCTGGGGCTGATAAATTAATATTTACAGTATCATGAAAAATTGTTTCCACAAACTCTTATTGTATAACAAGATGTTGACAGAAGCCAAGCCTCCCATTTCTCTTTCTCGTAATATTTTGTAATACAAAAACATTTCCTGGTTGCTGGCTAGATACCATGTTTTAGTTCAGGGCTGATGGTGAAATAAAAACAAAATGATTATATGGATGGAAAGGGAGGGAATCGTAATTATCACCCCACATATCTGCATTGCTTAATGTCTTGCACACAGACGTAGAGAAATCTGTTAATCTAAGGGTGGAATATCTTGTATACAAATTCCACTGTATATCTGAAGGAGTTCTCCACCCCCCATTGTTCAGCACAGACACTGAGATCCAGCTCTGAGGGCCTTCTGGTGGTTTTCCCTCATTGTGAGAAGTGAGGCTGCAGGGAACCAGGCAGAGGGCCTTCTCAGTAGTTGTGGCTGCCCTGTTGAACTCCCTCTTGTCAGATGTCAAGGAAATAAACAATTATCTGACTTTTAGAAGACATCTGAAGGCAGCCCTGTATAGGGAAGTTTGTAATGTTTGATGTCTTACTGTGTTTTAATTTGTTGGAAGCCACTCAGTGTGGCTGAGGCCATGCTGTCAGATGGGTCAAAAAACAAACAAACAAACAAACAAACAAACAAACAATATAGGAACTTCTGAATGTGGAGCACATCCCTCCTGCTGCCTTTCTGTTATGCTTTCCTGCCTTTTTTGAAATAGGATTGTTGATATTGGGATTATCATGCACCTATGCATGTAAGCCTTACCCAAACTCTGCTCCCGACCATGGTGGCAAGTGCACAGGAAGGTCTATGCTACATTCCATCCAGAAGATGTGAACATTTCTGAATGTTCAAGCTCTATATTGGCTTGAACCAAGCCTCAACTAACTTTTGTTCTGTGACACCATTAGCTGTATCATAAAATGGTGCTATTTTGAGCATATTGGAATTCTTTATCCAAGTTATGTGCTGTTTAGTACAGGGGTCGGCAATTTTTTTAGCCGTGGGCTGGTCCACTATCCCGCAGACCTTGTGGCGGGCCGGAGAAGCGGCACCGCGGGGGGGGGGGGAGCTAGAAGAAGAGGCAAGGGGGGGGAAGTAGTCCTCCTCCTCACCCCCCAGCCCCAGCGCTTACCTTCCCAGGGGCTGCCGCCGCCGCCACTGCTTCTCGTGGGTAGGCAGAGCGAGCTCGTCCGCTCTGCTCTCTGGCCCACAAGAGCACCAGGGCGGCGGTGGAGGGAAGATGAGTGGCGTGAAAGGGTTGGCTCCGGAGAGGGGCTGCTTAAAATGGCACTCAGCCATCTCGGCCCAGCCCCCTTCCTCCTCTAGGCAGGGCGGGGAGAAACCAGGAGGAGGGAGGGAGGAGGCGCCACCACGGTGTGTGTGTGTGTGTGGGAGAATGGAAAGGCACAACCCAAACAGAATCCCCACACCAATCCACGGACAGTCTGTGGGCCGGATCCTGAAGGCAATTGGGCCTGATCCGGCCTGTGGGCCTTAGTTTGCTGACCCTTGGTTTAGTAGCTAGGGATGGGGGAGAAACCTGATTTAATACACATTTAAGGCAAAGCTACATAACTCACACTTTTGGAAACAGCAAGTGCACTGAAACACAGCCATCCTCTGAAATTCACACTTCTCCATTAAGTAAGCTCCCATTTGGGTGGGGCAAGGCTTGTTGATCAGCACTGACTGTGCACTCTGTCAGTATCTTCCTAGTGCAGCTGAACAGGCTCACTGTCTGTGCCCGTCAGCTGATTGGCGATGAGAGCAAGCCCCACTGGACTTTAAATGGGCTCACTGTAACCACTGATCAGCTGACTGGCAGCTCCAGAGACCCAGGTTGAACTCTTGACAGGTGGGCATAGCTGCTCACCTGCCAAAGGTGGTGCATGGAGCTGGGGGCATTAAGGCTCTGTTCCGCCGGTCAGTTCCAGTTCCTCACCCTCCATGTAGTGGATAGCACTTCAGATGTAGGCTTGTGAGGGCCAGGTTCACACCTGTACTAAGCCATGAAGGTCGCTGGCTGAGCTTCGGCCAATCACTCCCTCTTACCCTGATTTAATCCCCTCTCACGATGTTGCAAGGGCAGAATAGGGTAGTACTGATACGAGCACCTCAAGCTCAAGAGCGGCGACTGATTTCAGCACGTCATTTGGTTCAACGTCCTTGAGATCCAGGTCACTGGAGACTTAACGGAATTTCTACAATATAAGGTTATTTTTACAATGTATATGCTGAATGTAAGATGGAAGGCTCATAACACTGGCACTCCCAACAGATTCTGATTCCTTGTTACCGGTAGGTTTCTCTGGAGCCATAGCTTATGATGCTGTGCAGAGAAAAAGCCAGGCCTCTGTGTCTTTTTTTGAGTCCCGGCCCCAAGACTGGCACTTTTTTCCTTCTTACACACTTGAACAACCCCCTCCCCACACACCTTGATGTCATAACCTCTAGCTGGACAAGAGGAGTGGAAGAAAGAAATACTCCCTTATACTGGGCTTTTAGAAATGTCTCCAGCTCTTTAATTCCGGTGAACTCACTACCCCAGCAGCCCTGTTTTTCTGCATAATCTGACCGTACCACTATAAAATCA
Source organism: Lacerta agilis (assembly GCF_009819535.1). NCBI lineage: Eukaryota > Metazoa > Chordata > Lepidosauria > Squamata > Lacertidae > Lacerta > Lacerta agilis. The sequence goes on from NC_046312.1 coordinate 102,840,199, forward strand.
TGGGAGTAGAGGGGATTCCCCAAAAAACATTTAGTCCAACCCCCAAGGGGATTACAATACCCTTGGAGGAAAGGAAGGACACAAATATACTTAGTGTCTAGAAGCTATTTGTTCGTATTTAAATACCGCAGCCCTCCTCAAGAGGTCAAGCCAGTGTGGTGTAGTGGTCAAGAGTGGTAGACTTGTAATCTGGTGAACCGGGTTCGCGTCTCCGCTCCTCCACATGTAGCTGCTGGGTGACCTTGGGCTAGTCACACTTCTTTGAAGTCTCTCAGCCTCACTCACCTCACAGAGTGTTTGTTGTGGGGGAGGAAGGGAAAGGAGAATGTTAGCCGCTTTGAGACTCCTTCGGGTAGTGATAAAGCGGGATATCAAATCCAAACTCTTCTACTTCTTCAAGCCCAAGAACATTTACCTGGTTTAGCTTTGGAGCAGCTCAGAGAGTTTGGAGACAGGTGTGTGTGTGTGTATATATATATAATTTTCTTATGAAAAGAGCTGGTTTGGTTTAGGGACTCCCTGACCTCAAGTCATTGCTCCTGGGACGTGCTATTTATGCGTGCTTTCAGCAGTGCTCCCAGGATACAACCTACACATTATTTTTTTAAAAAGCAAAACAGATTGCTATAGACACATCAGAAGTCTCCAGGGCTTTCCCCCCTGCTCCAAAGGGAACTGGCCTTTTAAAGGTGGCCTTGAATATCCCATGGTATTACCTGCTCTTGGATTTTCTACTGTTCTGAAAAACACTCCATTACTTTCCCCCTCCCCTTCTCTCTAAGAAGGCATGCTGGGGACCGAGGCATGATGTCTTGCCTCCTTTTTTAGGGATGTTATTGAGTAGCTTGCTCATATATAGCAAGTGGCCCATGGGCAGCCACTGAACTGCTTTGGCCAGGGAAGATAGAAGAGTTGATAGAGAATCAGTCTCTTAATCTCAGGATCTGAGCCCTACGCTGGGCAAATATCCCTGCATTGCAGGGGGCTGGACTACATGATGACCCTCATGGTCCCTTCCAACTCTAGTATTCTCTTATGACCTGGTCGTAGTCTGACACTCTAACCACTACTCGACACTGTCCTCGTTCCATTTTCCCATTCTTTCAAACATTAAAAAGAAAAAGGAGTGGGGGGGGGGGATAAACAGAATTGCACATTTAAAGAAAGACACCCTGATCCTTGGTTGGCCGAGGAACCGTTTCTGTGCGTCTCTATCCCCTTGCCAGTGCCTTGCCATTTCTGAAAACCTCCGAGTCCCATCTCTCTCTCTCTCTCTCTCTCTCTCTCTCTCTCTCTCTGGGGGGGGGGGGGGCTAGACTTGGCAGGCGAACCTGTAAGAGGAGAGGCCTCGGAGGAGGGCACGTTTCCAAAAAAGAAGCGCTTCTTCTGGTGTCTCCCTCGGGACTTCCACACGTGTTTGCAAAGGAAGGCGACGTCTGTCCTCTCCTCTCTTTCTCCCGCGCCAAGCCCAGCCGGGACCTTACGGGAACCTGCTTCCTCGCTAGCCGGTTAGTGGAGACACGCCTTAAGGAAGCGGAGAGAGAGGGAGGGAGGGAGAAGCAGCAGCAGCAGAGTAGCAATAGCAGCAGCAGCAGCGAAGGGAGTCAGCCGCTGGGGCCTCTCGTCTCGGCGCCTTGGCAAGAAGACGTCGCCCCGGGGAAAGAGGCGCCGCGCCAGGAAGGCAAACCCATGCGGACTCACTAAACAGGTGCCGGGCTGGAAAATAAGCCAGGTAAGGGCGGCGCGCAGCTCAGGTGGCGGCGGGGGTCGCCCCTGCGGGCAGCGCACGCGAAGCGCGGAGAGGCCCCCGTGCTGCGCGCAGGGAAGGCGGACACTCTGCGCGCAGGCTGGCGGCGCCTGGGCCTAGCGGAGCCGCGGGTTCGCGTGCGGGGTCTGCCCGATGCGAGGCCGTAGCTGAGCAGCGCCGGAGCCGGCGGTGGTTGCGGTGGCGGCGCTTTTTCCCCGCTCGCCATGAGGCTTCCTCCGCCACAGGGCCCGGTGCGCGCCAGGCTGCCTCGGAGCCGAGCGCCTTTCTCCTGGGGCTTCCGCGCTCGGCTGCGGGCTCCTGGGAAGCCCGGGGGCGTCATCGTCGTGCTTGGCAGGGGGAAGGGGGAGCCCGGTCCAGGCCTCGGGGAGGTGCTGCCGCGGGGACTCCTCCTCCTGCTCCACACCGGACGCCTCCCTCTTCAGGCCAGAGATTCCCCGGGAAAGCAGCGCCGGCGTGGCTGAGCCTCGGAGGAGAAGCAGGGTCTCTCTCTCGGCCGAGAAACTGTGAGTCTCCTCCTGGAACTCCTTAGGGCCTCATGGCCCTGATAGGGACCTAAGAGGCAGGGGGCTTTATTAGGGTTCTCTCTCGACCCCCCCACCCACCCCGAGCCTGGTTCAGTCCCAGATCCTGTTGTCGATGCAAGGGGCTCATGTGGTACAGGTGTGAAGAAGGCGAGGCCGCCTCCGATCATGTGCAGAAGGCTTTGTCCTCGTGGTGTGGCTGATGCTGAGCACCCCTCGCATTTTCTTTGTCTGGGAGCTAACCCACAGGTCTCCACTGGCATCTATAGATGGGACTAGTGGGGCAGGAGAAGTACTGGCCCTTCCTCATATGTTGCTGTGTGAGCCACAATCTGTTTTGATACTTGGGGGTCAGCTTACCCGCCACATGTGATGTTGCGGTGAACTCAGAAGTGCTGTGAGCATGGGCTAAGTGCTCTCTCCCCAATTGAATAATCCCAGCATGTCTCAGCATATCTGGGTCAAGGGGAAATTCAGCAAGGGTGAGCCTTAGCACTTCTCCTTTTAGAAATGAGAGGCCCCTTAACAGTATAGCCTTATAGGGAAAATTGTGAAGTGGTTGACTTACTTATTTTATTAATTAACTTTGATTAGGACTCTTTTTTTAAGTGTTCCTTTGGGTCCTTCCCAAATCAGTTGTCTGGGTGTTCTTTCTAGATTCCAGTTTGTAAATAGTAGCTAATTCTCTTCCTCCTCCTCCTCCTCCTCTTCCTCCTCCTTATTATTGATTTAATGCAGGCAGTATAAAATGGGAGTGCTATGGAAGAGTATGAATGGAATGCAGGGCTGGCCCTACTGTTAGGCACAGTGAGGACTACATCTCTGAAAGCACATGTTGTGGTTGCCATGGGAACACTGGCAGCAAAGGTATTTCAGTGACAGTCTGTTTCCTGGTCTGACCATGTACGTTTACTTACGTTGTGAGTTTCTCCACACTCCCTGCCCACCAGCTTTCAGGAACTTGCCACTCAGTGGTTGCAAGTCATAAGGTTAATACTGTAATTGTTTATGCTAGAACCAGCACTTGCATGTGGGTGGGTGTAGGAACTACAGAGAAGCTATTTCCAGTTGTATTCTTGAGGTGAGAGTAACATGTGCTCTGGCCTTGAGTATTTATATCTGCCTGTTGCCAAGGCTGGCCTCTATTGGGGCAACTGAGGCATCCCTCACATCGTTTTATCGTGTTTTTAATATTCTGTTGGGAGCTGCCCAGAGTGGTCGGGGAGGGGCGGGGTATAAGTAGTATATTATTATTATATTTATTATCATCCGTTGCATCTGCCATCCATCCGGAACTCTAGCCTGCTAGTTAAAATTCTGCTGCATCTCCTGTCACCATGGCAATGATGTTTGAGGTCATTGAAGCTGGCATGAAGGAATAATACTGCTATAGCAATGGGACCATGGATCCTTGTTTAACCTCAACAGGAAACCACAGGAGAAGCAATACAGGAAGTGAGAGGATGCAAGGTTTACCTGTAGGTATCTAATGGTCGGCTAGCCAAGCTAGACTTCTGTGTGGTTCCTGGTGCACTCATGGTTGGAACATGTATATGTGCATGTTTGTGCACTCCCACAGAAGGAGCGATTGTTCATCAAGCCTCACTCACCTGAGACCTGGAGCAGCAAGAGGTCAGGTCCTCAGCCTGGAAGCGGTAGTAATAGATATGCTGCTCTTTGAAGATAGATTCGTGACCCTGTGCAGTGGCGTCTTAAAAACCTTTTACCCTGTTCCAGCTCAAACTGTATGTTGAGCCAGCTACATATCAGCCTTTAACCACGTGCTTAGCAGAGTATCATGATATTTTCACAACCCCTTATAGGGGAGCAGAGAGTGAAAGAGTGTTCTGTTTGTTTGTAGCCTGTGTTACAAGTGGCCAGAGTTTTAAGCATTCAAAGGCAGAACTGGCTAGGTTTTTGTATGACTGGTCACCGGATTTTGTATGATTTGTATGACTAGTCATCAAATTTCACCATGTATTTCACAAATAATGATTCATTTTAGTTTTTGCTTTCTAAATCTTGGAATAAGCCCAAAGTATGGTACTGTACATGAGATTCTTTCACATTAGTCATTAAGACCCTTTCCCTTCCCTCTTTTTTTAAACCAGTGCTTAGGATTGAATCTCAACCTATCTACTTTTATAGAAGCAGTCTTTAAGTTATCACTCGAGCAGAAAGTTTTGTGTTACTGCAAACAGATTGGTTAACAGCTGCCTCCTTGTGTCCTTTCCTAGTTCAAACATTCTCTGCACGCTGAGGTTTTTCTGATATACTGATCCTCTTCAAAGAGCTATCAAAAATAAGGTTAAGGTTTCTGGGTGGGTGATTTTTTTTTGCCATTAATGGGTTCTTTTAAGCTCAATGCACTTACTGTATTTGTGTGTGTTGAGAATTGTTAACCAACACATAGAATGAAAACTGCTAATGACGCCTTATGAAGCATTGATCTGGGTTGTTGGATAGGTAGTACTGTACTGTATAGATAAGTACATGTGAATGTTGTGCCCTTGTAGACTCCCTATACCAAAATGGGGGTGGGGTGTAACAGGGCACACTGTTTTGTATGATGCAGCAAGCCAAATGATAGCTAATCAGGCCTGCATGTTCATGCAGTCCTAGTAAACTCATAGTTTGACTTACTGTGTCGTGTGAACCAGATGCTACCTTTAAAAATCCTTAACCTTTCTGTCTTCCATCTAATGGTTCTGTGTCTACAAAACTTGATGCAAAACTTTCTTGATAGGCTTTTTTTTTTAAACTACAGGGAGGTACATTTAGAAAGGATATACCTCCTAATATTCCAAGCTGCTTAGGGACAAAGGTGCAAAATGCCCAAACTTATTTTAGCTACTTAATTAAGTAGTTTGAATTGTGCTGTTTTCTCATATATTATGCTTAAAATCTCAGAAGCAGCTAGACATGTTGCTACTAGTTCGTAATCCTATTTAAGTGCACCCATGATACCTAGAAGCAACTTCTATCTTCATCCTACCGTGCATGCATAGAAGGAGTGGCCTACAAGTGGTTGTGTATTGTTAAACTTGACTTCCTTAGTGGCAGTAAGAGGGATGCAGGTCATCTTCAGCATGTCTAGTCCTGTTTCAGTGTATTGACAAATGTGCTTGGTACTTCTGTAGAGCTTTACAGAAGGCACTTCTTGCAGATACTTGTTAATAATGTTATGCTGTGCCTGATCCCTTTAGATTTAACATGGCTCACTGTAGAAAAAACACAACTTACAAATGCATTGCAATGTCATTGAAGGGATAAAACTGGCAGTGACCAAGAAGTAATAGAAAGTTATATGTCTTGCATTGTTTCTTCAAGTCAGTAGGGAAAAGCATTTTGGTACCTTTGAACAGTGTTCCTTAACCTGTGGTTCCCATCCTGGGTCATGAAGCTTGCCCAGGTGGGTTACAGTCTTTATAAGTAAACCCGAAATAAGCATTGGTTTTAATTTGTAGCTGCATCCTAATTGAATTGCAGCCTGGCAGCAGCACCACCGACCTCTGCCCATTAACCAGTTGCTGGAACCCATGATGCAAACATCCTTGCTGAATGTAAGCACACTCTTGTTTGTTTCAACTTCCTCCTACCCAGCTGGAGAGGCATTGTAATTCCTCAGTGCCAGCCATGGCTTGCATCCACTTTCTTTCCTTGCCGAAGCAACTATGGGAAAGAGAAGCAGAGAAGGCTTTTGAGGAGCTCCTGTGGGAGAGATGGAGGAGGGTGGAGGAAAAAAGGGGATGTTGGGGAGTGATGAAAGGTGTAGCTGTGACAATCTTGTTTAGGATTGCAGTCTGTTAGTGCTGTGAACCTATATAGAGTAACTCTAGTGGAACTCAGTGGAAATTACCACACTGAGCAGGGTGGATTTGATTTAAATCACTAGTCAGTAAGGCTCAGGGCCGATTTAAAAAAAATAAATGGATTTTTTAAAATTTAAATCGGATTTTTAAAATTTAAATTGGCCCTGAGCCTTACTGACTAGTGATTCAAATCGTGATTTAAATCAAATCCACCCTGCCACTGAGTAGATGTTAGCCAGGGCTTGCTGATCAGAAGGTTGGTGGTTTGAATCCCTGTGACGGGGTGAGCTCCCGTTGCTCGGTCCCTGTTCCTGCTCACCTAGCAGTTCAAAAGCATGTCAAGTGCAAGTAGATAAATAGGTACCGCTCCTGCAGGAAGGTAAACGGCATTTCTGAGGGCTGCTCTGGTTCGCCAGAAGCGGCTTAGTCATGCTGGCCACATGACCCGGAAGCTGTACGCCGGCTCCCTTGGCCAGTAAAGCGAGATGAGCGCCGCAACCCCAGAGTCGTCTGCGACTGGACCTAATGGTCAGGGGTAGCTTTACCTTTACCTTTAGATGTTAGTATAGGACTGCCAACCTAAACACCAGTGCAGCCCTAACCATGTCTACACAGAAATAAAGCCTTACTGAATCCAGTGAGGCTCACTTCAAGATAAGTGGGCTTGTTTTCCAGCCTTACTAAGCAATACAGCCTACTAAAAATAATGAGAGTTACTTCTAAGTGAGCATGTTTAAGGTTATGCCTCAAGGATGCAATCCAATGCACAATTACCTGGAAATCAGTCCCTTCAAATCTACTTCGAGTCATAAAACCAAGCTATGGGTGGTGATGCTTAAATATTACTGTTCAATTGATTTGTGGATTTCACCGTTTTATCTGTTGCCCCAGAATAAATAAATTCATGTTGCAAAATGGGAAGGGGGAGAGGTGTTTAGCACCTGGCAGCTCTTTCCACATGTTACATGAGCTGTAATTAAGGTTTGGCACATGGTTTATGGTTTGTGCAGGAGATCGAAACCATGAGCCTGGGGTTTGTATGGCACATTAAGACAAACCATGCTATAGTTTAGCACAGTGCAGCATCAGAACAATTGGGGTAGAGCAGAGCAGCTGCAATCTTCTCTCTAGGTGCCTGTGCATTCACACTAAACTTGTGTATTTGCACTAAGTCATGCAATACATGCTGTTTGGTCTGATTTATCTCTGAAGAAATCCGGGTGCCATAAGGAGGATGGCTTGCTTGACGCATTAATGTGTCTGGGGGAAAATATTGATGCTGAAAAATCCTAGACCCTCTTATCTGGGAGTAATGCCCTTTAAATTTGGTGGGATTCATTTTCAGTAGATGTGTACAAACTTAAACTGTGAACCAGCAGAAAATAAGAAGGAACACAAAACAACCACAACAGATTAGAAAAAAGACACATTGTTTGAACTGTAGAATGCAGTGAATAGTATTAAATGACATATTGATGCAAAAACCTGGGATGCTTGTAAATTTGGGACAGTTTTTCCGTTAAATACTCTACATATTACGACTCGAGAAACATTACCTGCTTATATCTAGCCTTAACCAAAGTGAGGGTGGGAGGGAAGAAAGAAAGAAAAATCTAAAAAGCTTGGTCCTTTTCTTTTTAGAGTCAAATGTCAAGCTGCTTCCCTCCCTGGTGTCCAAATGCAATCTCTTTTTAATTAAAAAGGAGGGGAAAAGCCAATTGCTTGGCTTGCGCCCCTGGTTGATAGCAACGAAGAATACAACTTGACTCCCTGTGAACAACTCAGCTTCAAAAAAATACCAAGCACCACTGCCTTGCAGAACAGACACTGTTACCGTTATTATTGGCCAGTTGTCTTTGTGGTCACCTAACCTGAGTTTTCCTGTAGCCACCAACTAAATATTTTAGTCTTTAAGAAAAGCATACTGGGCATATGCCTCAGTTCTTCCACACGAAGAACCTCTACCATGGTTTAAAATCACCATTTTCCTTTCAGTTTCCTCTATCTCTGCTTTACTCGAACTTCTGATGTTGTCTTAAGCTGCCATTTCCACCTTCTCAGTAACCGTTCTCGTTTCCATGCCATGGCCAACGCCATGATGCAGTCTATCTTCGCTTTTCGCTCTATCCAGCTCTGACTTCATGCAACTCCAGGATTGTGATGCAGCACTACAGATCCTCGAGTGGGGGCTGCATGATGACATTCTTACATTTTTATATAGCGAAATATAATGCTAAGAGAACCTTGTGCAGTATTAACGCCTGCAGCAATCGGATATGGAGGAACCAACCTTGTGCAGTATGGGAAAAAATACAAGTTAAGTGACTAGGAACCTAGGAAGCTGCCTCATACCTTTAGACCAGCTGGGCCCTACAGCTGTTTTTGGCCCTACAGCTGGTTTTGGACTACAACTCCTATCATCCCTAGCTAACAGGACCAGTAGTCAGGGATGATGGGAATCGTAGTCCAAAAACAGCTGGAGGGCCAAGTTTGGCCATGGCTGCTTTAGACCGTAGGTTCATCTATGTCAGTATTGGCTGCAGTGCCTGGATGGCAGTGGGTCTCCAGGGTTTGAAGTGGGTGACTTTCCCAGCCTTACCTGGAGATGCTGGGGATTGAATCTGTGGCTTCCTTCTCTGCTATTGATCTACAGCCCTTCCCCTGGGACTTAACCCAGCTGTTAACTATGTACAGAGTTCACTCTGACTTGATAGTGGCTATAATAGTATAGTTAGTTTTATTATTGTTTTATCTACAGTGGTAATGCTCACAAGACTGCTTCTTTCTGCTGAAACAGTTTTAAGTAGTGCACATGTTCTAGCCAGTTATTCTGATGTCCCAAAGAGTTATATTAAAAGGAGGATGCATGCATACCTAATTTGAAGATTGATATGGGTGTGCTGAGCCACTCTTGCAATCTTGGCAGGCACAGGTCTTCCTGGGAGAAAAATGAAAGCTGCAGTGATCAGTCAGTTAATCAGTTAATCAATTTAAAACATTTTAATTGACTGAAAAGTGTTGCAATTTAATTTTTTTATTAGCTGAGTTTAACAAAAGTTAATGGATTGTATCTACTGGTAAGCCATACTCAGAGCAGGCCCATTGAAATCATTGGTAATGTCTGTAGAAGGCAGCCCTGTTTAGGGAAGTTTCTAATGTGTGACATTTTAATGTATTTTAATCTTTGTTGGAAGCCGCCCAGAGTGGCTGGGAAAACCCAGCCGGATGGGCGGGGTACAAATAATAAATTATTACTATTACTATTATATTATTATTTCAATGGGTCTGCAGTTTCAAACCATTTATTACAATACAAGGCATTGCAAGAACAACCTCCCCCTTTCCTGTTTTACATGAAGAAATGCCTCTTGGAAATAATGTGAGTACAACATTTTTAAAAACGAGGAGCAGGGCTTTTTTCAGCAGGAGCTCACCAGAACTCTCAAGTGGGCACCATAAGAGAACAAGGGAGGTGTTCCTGGTGAGTTCTGGCACCTCTTTTTCTAGAAAAATAGCACTGACAAGGAGTATATTTCCCCCACAAAAAACCTATTGTTTTCTTCTTATTGTTTAAATATCTTGTAAATAATTAAGGCTTACTTGGGTGCAAGCCCAATTGAACAGTGGGATTTTCTCTTCTAAACATTCATAAACTTGTATGATCAGTCAACTGAGATTTCTTATGACAGGCATTGTTTGCTTGTTAGAGTGGGGAACCTGTGGCCCAGGGGCCAAATGCAGCCCTCCAATCTTCTCTGTCTCACCCTTGGGACTCTCTCCACTCTGCACTCCCTCCTGAGCCACACACCCTCTCCCCTTGTCATGTCCTCCTTCACTGGCTCTGCTTTGTTCCTTCCTCAGGTGTTTTTGCCTGGCTAGAATGTGTCCTTGGATAATCCCATTTGCTTTCCTGGCTGGAGAATTGAGTGGTGTGCGTGTGTGCGTAGAACCTACCTAGAAGGTAAAATATTCATTTGTTGCTCTGGCCCTATCCATCACTGCCATGTGGCCCCTGGAAGGTCACTCAGAGAATAATGTGGCCCTTGGGGTGAACAGGATTCCCCAACCATGTGCTAGAAGTTCAGATGTACACTTTAATAGCCACATGACTTGAATGCATGGTCAGAGACTGTTTTTTGGGTTTTTTTGGAGAAGAGTTTTGATTTTGAAAGAAATAACTGGCAGCAGATGGTGTCTCGGAGGTGAACAATAATTTATTTACAGTCGTACCTCGTGTTGCGTTTGCTGCGGGTTACAAACTCGCCAAACCTGGAAGTAACGGAACGGATTACTTCTGGGTTCGGCGGGTCGTGCATGCGCGCCGAATCGCGACCCACGTGTGCGCAGAAGCAGCACTGAGGGTTGTCAACTGCTCAGGATGCGAATGGGGCTCTGAAACAGATCCTGTTCGCATCTAGAGGTACCAGTGTTGGAGTGCACAAACAGGATTTCACTCTAGCTCACCCCATCCCTGGCTCTTACATCTGTTCTGGGAACTTCAGCCTTTGCTTTCATAAAGCTCGTCTCACATGGGTCGGAGCAGCATATGCACCAAGGTTGTAAATAGCTGGCATTACCTGTGGAGCTTTACCTGTGGGTCGCAGGAGTAGTTTCTTGGTGGTCAAGCAGAGACATTTGTGGAAATGGGAAAAGAAGTGTCTCTCTTTTAAAAAGCATGTATTTGTTTTATTTCAGGCCACATGTGAGGCAGCAAGTAGATTGTCTAGTAAAGATTCCTGGATGGTAATCGTTTTTGTAGGTTTATTGGCAAGGCAAGCTGCAGAAAAAGAAAGAAAAGGGGGGGAAAGGCTACATTGTAACAGGCCTGTGCACTTTGGGAAGGGATGGGGGAGGGAATTCCATATGGCTCTTCAATGCCTTTTGAACAAAGCTCATCAAAGAGAGGGTGTAATTATAATTGAATTTGGTGAAAGGCTGAACGCCTTTCCATCTAGCACCTACAAACAATGGGTTATCAGGGTGCAACTGATGATCGCATTTGATAAGCTTGTCTTTCTCATTCCACAGCTAATCTTCTGCTAGCACGCAAAGCCGCACCTGTTGGCAGCTGCTTCTTAATTTACAGACTTTGATACTCATAGTGCTGTGCTGGTACAACCGCCCTTGAAACGAGTGGTTTAAAAAACAAAAGAAAAAAGAAAAAAGAACAGTGGATTGGTTGGTACTGGCAACATAAGGAACAAGAGGATGCACAAAAGGGTTAATGGGATTATGCTTGGGGAGACCATAGTTCAGTGGAAGAGCACATGATTTGCATGGGTGAAATCCTTGGCCTCTCCTATTCAGATGTTGCGGGGAAATTCAGATAGCTGCGTTATCATCAGCATACCAGTGACAGGGGGCACCTTGCCCCAAATCTCCTTTAACAGCTGAATCCTGACAAGATGGGTGGTGGTTTCCAGGCCTGGAAATTGGGTTATGTGCCAGCTCTGAGTAAAGTTGTTCTCCTTCTGAAGGAGCTGTTGTGTAGTGTGGGGACTGGATCCAGGTGATGATAAATCTCATTAGATTACTGCAATGCATGGTATGTGGGGCTACCCTCGTGCCTGGTTCTGAATGCAATTGCTTGAGTGCTCAGCAGGACACTCAACTTCACACATACCATTTTGTTGTTTAGTCGTTTAGTCGTGTCTGACTCTTCGTGACCCCATGGACCAGAGCATGCCAGGCACTCTTATCTTCCACTGCCTCTCGCAGTTTGGTCAAACTCTTGTTGGTAGCTTCGAGAACACTGTCCATCTTGTCCTCTGTCGTCCCCTTCTCCTTGTGCCCTCCATCTTTCCCAACATCAGGGTCTTTTCCAGGGAGTCTTCTCTTCTCATGAGGTGGCCAAAGTATTGGAGCTTCAGCTTCAGGATCTGTCCTTCCAGTGAGCACTCAGGGCTGATTTCCTTCAGAATGGATGCAGTCCATTGGACTCTCAAGAGTCTCCTCCAGCACCATAATTCAAAAGCATCAATTCTTCGGCGCTCAGCCTTCTTTATGGTCATGTTGAAAGCTCTGCGCTGCCTGCCTGTTAGCTACTATGCCAAGTTCAAGCCGAATGTTTTTGACATTTAATGCTCTAAACAACACGGGAGCCAGATACCTCGTAGGCCACCTCCCCTATATAGACCAAGCTGACTCTGCGTGATACTACTATAGTACTGACACATTGGCTTGTTTACATTCCCCTTTGTCTCTGCTGCAAGCACACCGCAAAGTTGTTTAGCAATCCAGGGTTCTTCTTTGCCGCTGAGCTAGCTTCCTCGTATGCTTCCATCTTAAATATTTATTTAATTAAATTTATATCCTATTATCCCCCCCCCCCCCAAGGAGTCCAGGTAGTTTTTAATATAAGTTTATAGGTGTGTGGTTTTCTGGATTTTGAAGCTTGGAAAGGCCACAGCGGATGGGGGGGGGGTAAATGACCAGAGAAGGGAGCTAGTCCTTACTGTTAACAGAGAATTTTGTCCCCATGTCCTTTTCTTCTTTCACTGCCCCCAAAGGTTCAATCACTTGAAAACCAACAACACCTGGCTCATGAAGATGGGGTAAATGAAGGAAAGTCACATCATGTAGCTAATAATAGTAGTTTTTCCTTTTGCAGAGTTTAGTTTTGGGATGGGTAGAAGATGGATGCAACCACGGCTAGTGTTGGAGTTGTTTGGTGGTGCTTTTAACTATTCCTTAGTCTCATCTAGTGTTGCAAGTCTCTCACTTGTTTTCTTTTGATTTTGCTCCTAAAATCTTCCTGTGAACCTCACGAAATCACTATCGGAACTTCCTTCTACCCCGGCAACACCCTCTTTTCTTTCTACAGCGAGTAGCTCTAGGTAGCATTCATTTTTCCTTTGGTATCTCCCTTCTCTTAGTCTTCACTAGTGTCCTTTCTTCTCTTTTTCTCTCTATGGCTTCCTATCTTTGCTACCGGTATGTATACTAGTAGAGCTTGTATACTTTAACCCTTCCATTAGTTAAACATGCTTTGAAATGTGCCTGTTAGTGTGTTTCTTGTGAAAGCCGGCGCCAATTTGATTTTTTGTTTTACTAAATTCGGTAATTCCCTTTTGATACAATGGCATTGTTTGGGATTTTCTCTTTGTTGTCTTTGGGCTACATTAATCCCTAATGTGTTGTTTCCAGGGTGTGTTCGAGTTCAAGGTGAAAAGTTCCCGAAATGGATTGCATGTGAGAACTGCATGCTTGCATGCATGCAGGCTGCATGCTTCTTAACAAGTCTCCCCTACTATGTCCCTTTGCTGCCACTCAGGTGCTTATGCTGGGGGGGTGGTGGTGGTGGGAATTTATAGATCAATGTTCTCTTAGGGCCACCAACAGCTATTGCCTCAGAAGTTGTAAGGGCTGAAAACTGCTGAGACAATTTTTTCAAAGCAGCAAGAGCACTTGATAGATTGGGGAGAGGACTCCCCACAGTACCCCTCTCGTTTGCTACCTGTTGGGGAACCAGAGCCAGGGGTCACATGATCCCATTGACTGGCATTCTGGATCTGTTGTTGTGAGGATAACTACCATCTGCCTGAAAATCTATTTTTATTACTGCAAACTGCTTTGAGAACCACTGTGGCTGAGAAGTTGCATACAGATCACTTTATCATATTTGTATGTATTCTTTCTTCTTCTTCTTCTGAGGACAGCTACTTCCTCAAGTGTTCTTCCCTGACTTAGTACGGTTGTGAACATTCTTGTTTTCTTTCTTTTCTAGGAGTAAAAAATGGCTTTTCGGAGGGTCTTGAAAGGGACTTTACTCATTGGAGGCGGTGCTGTAGCGACTGTGTTTGGCCTCTCCCAGTTTTCTCAGTATAGAAACAAGCATGTAAGTAGAAACTGATTTATGCATTTTAAAAAATTGTGCAGAAGTTTATAAACTGAACCTTTGAAATATGTGACTCCCTCGTTCTAATGGCACACCCCCACCAGCAGCAGGAAAGGAGCAGTAGCTGGGTCAACTGCAAAGCAGGTAGAACTTTTTTTTTATCATCTTCCTGCTTTGCTTTGCTGCTGCTTCCCCCTGAAGGGAGAGGAGAGTTGCTGGACCATCCCTGGAGGACACTGGACCCACCCACCGCAGATTTGCAACAGCTGGCCTTGACCCCAGACTTCTGGGTGGAGGGGAAGATTAAAGGGGGGGGATGTTGTTTCAATGCGAGTGATTTTTGCACTGGGGGAGATTGAGGTTTTGTTCATTTGCTAATTAATGGGTTTATTATTTGTTGTTTGCTACTTTTATACAGCTGGTATGCCCCCCAATGAATGTTACATTACATGAAATATTGATGTATTAGAATGGTAATATGTATTGTATATTTTTCTTCGCTGTAAGTTGCTTGAAAACCATTGGGTGATAAGCAACTAGTAAGATGAATGAATGAATGAGACTATTCACATTGTACTGGGATGGTGCTGTGTTAAGCAAAGTGGGAGAAGCTTCAGTCGAGAATGGACTAAATACCTGCCTCTTTTCTGGCCTTGCAGCCCTCCGTTCTCTTCTTGCAGTTATCACACTGAGGGCTGTGCTCAACTAAATAGTTGCATTAGTGGAAGCCAGCACAATGATTCCTTTTGGAGCATCAGGATTTCCCTGCTCTCCTCTTCCCACACCGTCCCCAAATTTGTTCCAGAGGGTCAGGTGAAACCCAGGACAGTGGGTCATGGGAGGAGAGGGGAGATCATTCAGTCCAGCAAGCAGAGATGCTCGTGCTGTTGGAACAATCTTCATAGCCCTACGTTGAATATACAACTCTGAGATTCCTTTATTTTGTATTTCCCACAGTACAAAATATATAAATTGTGCATCAAATGTGAAGTGCACATTTGTGTATTCTTATCCCCATTTCTTCTTTAAAAACTTGTCTGTGGAGGCCTGTGCTTCTGTGTGCTTTGTACGTCTAAGATACATTCTATACTTGCATACTGACTCTAAATAAATATCATTTGTTCATAGTGGGTTTCTTCTATAGCTGCTTAGAGAAAACCTTATCCATTTCCTTATTCTGCAAGGAGAAGGGGAAATAATACAAAGAGCTCCAGGCTTATAAAGTGTACCTCCCTTGTGGCAGGGACCTGCCCTCTCACTCTTTGTAAAGTACTATGTAGATGGATGGCTTTATATTTGTTTTTATCATTCAGCTGTTGTTGAAGCAGCTGATGTGTTTATGTCTAAAGGTTCATTTGCATAATCAGGGCTTTTTGGAAATGTGCTGGAGATGAGGTTGTTTCTTCCTAGTTACTTTCAGTGCTTTTTTCAAGGGGGTACTCAAGGGCACGCAGTACTGGCACCTCTTTTTCGTGTTGTTAAAAAGTGTAACACTTACTATAACAACTGGCACCTATTTTTCTAGAAAAAAAGCACTGGTTACTTTATCAATGTAATCAATCTACACCCATCCAAAGGGCTCCTTATCTATTTTAGATGCTACTGAGAAGCTTCATACAGGAGTCATGATATATTAGTGTGTGGAAAGTCTCTCTGTCAGTTCCATGCAAACCATGGTTTGTTGTTGCCTTACTGACCTTAACTGTGGCTTAGCATTAGATGCACACTCAGGCACCTCCTTAACTATGCTGTAAATGTGGTATGTTTCAGCATTCCACCCAAATTGTCTCTTGTAGCAGCTTTGCTTTTTCCCATTTTTTGTTTACTACTACAGTGAACTAAGGCAAAATTTTGCTTAGCGTGTTGTCTCAACCAGGGCTTGTGGTTATCTTCCGTTCTCACTAACCAGGAGCTTATGCTTGTTCTTGACTAGAGCTCGTGGCTGGTGATGAGAGAGTTAAACTGTGAGCCCCATTTTGAATGACATGGTAAGACAAACTTTAGCTCAGTGCAGCATGGCATGGCAGTAAAAAAGGACTAGAGCAACTGTGAGCTCCTGGCATTTGAAATTTGCCAGGCACCCAGTTGCCAGCATGGCGCCTAACATCTCCACCATCTGGAGGTGCATGCCTGGGGATCCTTGGATTTTTACTGTTTTCACACACTAGCAGCACATCTTGTAGCACATTATATTTTATCTGCACAATCAGAATGAATTTCAGGAACCATAAAGTCGTATTGAAAGCTATGACTTTTGGGTCGTTTGGCAACTGGGCATTCAGTTTTGGCGACTGTAACCCTGGTTTAAGGAGCCATTTGGCGCCTAGCTTATATACCTGAGTTTCTATCACTGCGAGCTCCTATCTGGGATCCCTCATATTTGCAGAAACCAGGCCACTATCCAGGCCAGGTCCACAGGTTCCTATCTCAAGCAGAAGGGCTGTTGAGGTAGTAGTGCTTCAGTGGAGCTGGAGTTGGTCTGCCTTCTTTTCCAGCCATCGGGCTCTGCCTTGAGCAAGAGAGCTGTGCCAACACCAGAAAGAGAAGTGGAAAGTGTGGATGGGTGCAAGAGAGGGAGGGGGAAAGAAGGTACACTTTCTCTTCCTCCCCTCTCCCACGTGGCTCCATCATAACAACTGATTCTGGAAAGCCACACTGTACATTGTCTGTGAAGGCTTGAGACAAAGGGCCTGACAAGAGAGCAGCATATGATTTTTACGCTTCCACATTATTCTAACTTGCACATCCATTGTGCCGTGCTGTCCCCCTTGCAGCTATTGCCTACATGCACCCGATAAAGGACAGCAGGTGGGATATAACTGGGGGGATTGACGCAAAGGAGGACAGCCCATTTACGGTGTTGACATATCTAAGCTGTGGGCATGTCTGGCAGCCGAACTGTCCTCTTTTTAATAATGCCTGCCAATCACGCAGATGACAGGGCGAAAGACCTCTGTGCCTGCAAGATGCAAGAAGGGATGTTGCCCCAAGACGCGCTCTAATTGGCTACCCGGTGCAGGAGGTCTCTTGGCTTTTTCTAAATGAGTCTTTTCAATGCTCCCCAGCACCGAGAGAAGACATAATTCAATTAGCATGCACACAGATTGTACCGTACATCCCCTAGACGCATCTCATTTCCTTTGTAACAAGACGGCTTTCTGCAAGTGTGCCAGTCGCCCATCTCTTTCGGGCTTGGTATTGTTTGGTTGCCACTGTATTCACTTGAAAATGAAGCCTTTAAAAGCTTTTATCAACACTTTAAAATAATATTAGTAATGAACTCCAGAAGTCAAGGAGTGAACTTCTATGGAGCGATTAGAAGATTTGGTATGAATCTGCTTGGCTAGCTTATTATATTTATATAACTCTTCATGCATCCTAAAGATTCAGTTAAGTTACATAGCTTAATTTTTGGCTCAGGGCACAGGAAGTGGTAATGCATCTGTGCAATGGCGAAGGAGACAATTACCACCCCTCTTAAGATAGGGAGCAATCTGGACTTGCTCTGCCTCATTTACTATGCTGCCACTGGTAAAATGGCCTTGTTACTGCCATTCTCTCCCATATATTTTTAGGTTGGTTTAAGTAACATGAGAAGCAAAATGCTGCTAGCAGAGAGGAGAGATTTTGTGGTGATGTCGCACGTAGACACAGGCAGCCGTTGTGAGTAGGTAGTTAACAGGAAATTGTTTGTCCTGTCAAGATTTTGGGATTAGGTTACAGGACTACCATCCTATTTTGAAGGTAATGATGTTTCATACCATATGCCTGGATGATGTTGGGATATACAGTGGTACCTCGGGTTAAATATGCTTCAGATTAAGTACACTTCACGTTAAGAACTCCGCTTAAGAACAGAAATCGTGCTCTGGCGGCACAGCGGCAGCAGGAGGTCCCATTAGCTAAAGTGGTGCTTCAGGTTAAGTATGCTTCAGGTTAAGAACGGACCGCCGGAACGAATTAGGCATTTAACCCGAGGTACCACTGTAATGCTCTGATATTTCATAAGATGGAAACAGGAAGATTTTCTGGTGTGGTTCTCCCCCACCTCCACATTTAACACATTCTAGTTGGTGGGTCTAGAAGAAGCCTGGATGAGCACCTTTTTTTTAAGAGCTAAGAGCCTGGCCCAGTTTATGCACTAATCATTCCCAGGGACGCAGCACCATAAAAGGCATAATGCCTGGCCAGAGCTACTGTGTTGATGGGTAAACAGCATGGTGGGCAATAAAACTGAGCCCTTGTACTCAGGCACATCTTTGCTGCAAGACTTCAACATTACACAGCTTAGCTCAGTTGGTTAGAGCATGCTGCTAAAGATTGCAGGTTCGATCCCCATATGGGACAGCTGCATATTCCTGCATTGCAGGGGGTTTGGACTAGATGATCATTAGAGTCCCTTCCAACTCTATAATCCTGATCCTGATTCTGACTGCAGTTTCCATGTCCATTCCATTATTTTCTCCATACCCCCCCCCCCCAATCTCAGGCTGACATTCAGCATGGAGGATTTAATAGTTACTAAACCAGCCCCTAGTCTTGGGAATATTCTTCAGGGCTCATTTGTGGTGCATGTAAAGAAAAATGATGCTGTGATACATCACCTGTAAAAGTAGGGTGGGCTCCCATTACTATTCCCAGGTGTTGCAGTTCCAGAAGAATATGTAGGAGCGTCTACCTTGCCCAGATAACATGAGACTCTTAATCTCAGGGTGGCGGGTTTGAGTCTCACATTGGGCAAAAAGTTTCCTGCATTGAAGAGGGTTGGAGTTGATGACCCTCGTGGTCCCTTCCAACTCTACAATTCTGTGATTTGTTATATAGATTTAGGTGCCAGGTAGAAACATTCCTCTTCTACTATCCTTTTGTCTAATTGAACAATCTATGGCCTTTTAAACTGTGTGTGGGAGACAGGGTGTTGTTTTTGTTTGTTACTATGTTATGTATTTTGTGTTTTTATATTGTAAACAACCTTGTGATCCTTGGATGAAGAAGTGAGTCACATTGCATTTGATGAGACTTACTTCCAGGTAAATATTGCATCCCCCATCAGATTTCTTTTATCTGTTCCCTTTCATGGCTAGAAGCAGAGAATAGGAGTTTGTATAAGCGAATAATATAACATTGCAAAATATCAAAAATGTCTTGAATATCACTGATGTGAGTTGAAGCTTGGTCAATGGATTGATTCAAAGCAGCTGAAATGTGCATGTGGTTTGCCACCTGTCCCCCATGTCTGCCTTTTAATATCATCTTCCGTACAAATAGTAAGCAAGGTATCATATTCAGTCTACACAGTTGAAAATGCAGTCGTGACTTTTTGGGAGTTGCTCATCTCTTTGGCTTGGCGTACAGCCACTAATGCTGCAGCTTCCAAACATGAAGTCAGCTTTATGAAAATATATTGTAGAGCACATTTTAATAGGATTTAAGCCTTCCTATTTACTTCTACCACTGTGGAGAAGCATGGCAAAATGGAATTCAAATTGGCCCATATTCACCACTACAAGATAAATAGAATAGGGGAGGAGGTGAAAATGTAGAATATGACCAACGGATTCTTGAGGATCACACTTGCTTTTTTGTGAAAGAGACAGTTATGGTTTGCTCTCCTGCTCCGAAAACAAGAGCTTGGAAAGTTTAAAGGAATTTAAATAAGTTTTATTGTAATAGGGATGGGGGAGAAATTCAGTTCACATTTAAGGGTGACCCTATCTAGTTCTCGCTTTACGAGACAGTATGAGAACCGAAACGCAGCCATCTTTCAAAATTCACACTTCTCTGTATTTTGCAATACAGAACTCAAGCCAAGTAATGTGTATACTAGGGTAAAATATGCATAAAATGCATATATTTGTGAATCGTACAAAAACAAATTATATTAGAGAAAATTGTTTTGCAATAATGTGTATGTGAAGAGAAAATTTCATGAGGACTTAAAAAAAAAATCACAACTGCTTATGGAAGCCTGGCCATTAAAGTGTGCATGTGCTAATCCAATTGACGGTATCACATGTGTATTTTACAGCAGCTTCTAAAAAGTGAAGTATGAGTTGCTTCGCTGTTAGTATGCTGGACAACCTTCGTAAATTTATAGTAATCTGATTGACAGTCTTAATTCCCCCAGTTAGTTCAGATTAATATTAATAACACCTGGCATTATATAGCACTGTTTAAGCGTACGAAACAAATGCACACATGAATTTAACTGACATTACAACAAGCCTAGTGATGTTATACCTATATTGTTGGCAGAGGGCCGAGGCTCCAAAGTTAGTAGGTTGCAATAAACTACCTGGTGAGTTTGTGGTACACGAGGGATTTGAACTAGCGGCTTCAGTTTAAAATCCCAGCATTGTGCTATTCCAGGGCTTGCTCCAATTGTGACCGCTTTGCTTTCTTACCTTTGCAGGGTGCTCTAGCATCTGTCGAAGCTTTGGACTGTCGGCCCTTGCATATGCTCAGCACCCTTCCCTGCAGAGAAAGTCAGCTGGAGGCCCTGCGAGAAACCTGCGAAT
This sequence comes from Lacerta agilis, assembly GCF_009819535.1. Lineage (NCBI taxonomy): Eukaryota > Metazoa > Chordata > Lepidosauria > Squamata > Lacertidae > Lacerta > Lacerta agilis. The sequence continues at coordinate 102,860,655 of NC_046312.1, forward strand.
TTGACATTCTTATCATAGGCGGAGGTGCTACGGGAAGTGGTTGTGCTTTAGATGCTGTTACGAGAGGTGAGTCCTGCACACCGAGGTCAGCTGTGCCACGCGTGGGCATCCCTTTATCCCCGAGACCTGAACAAGCGTTTTGAATGTACTTAAAGCCATCCAGCAAATGTCAGGGTGTTGTTGTCAGAGGGTGTGGGAAACTCGGAGGCAGGAATCTGCAGAAATAATAATCCGCATGCAGAATATGCTTTGTCGAGGTGGAGTTTCGTGACCCGGATTCTTCCCACCCCCACAGCCACAAGTAGGCCGTGTTAGCTAGTTGTGATAAAAATATATGCCTTACAAAAATGAAAAAGGTCCCAGCCAAAAAAGAATGGTAACTTAAGAATATGTGCAGCTTGCAGACTTTAATGTATAGAATAAGAGAACAAGAAGAACATACGTTTAGAGAAGATTGGAAAACGTTTATTGAACATCTGGGAAATAATTGTGGACGGCTGAAAACGCTGGCAGCATTAAGTTAAATTCAACAGTGTAAATAAGTTTTGATGGATGCAATAATTATGGAATGCTGAATGGTATAGTCTTTGTAAAATATGCAGGGATTTATGGTATGTAAAATGAACCACAGAAAGAAAAGAAGGGAAGTCATTGATATCTTAAGGATGTAAAAATGAGTACTTCGAAGTGTAAAACAGAAAATTATATATATTACATTAAAGATAGAACAGAATAACCTCCCAACTGGCAGTTGCCAACTGCCACCTTCTTTTCCCAACTCTATTTATTCTTTGTGAAATACATTTCCAATGAAATTACATTACAGATACTAGCAGACCACTGTTCTTTCCAGAACCCCCCTTGTCTTTCCGGCATGGTGTAAATCCTGGGATGGGATGGTCTGTAATTAACCCAGGACCTTTTGAAATACTGGCTTTGGCCAAGGAATAGATCTGTCACAACCAGCACAGTGACCAGACTTAAAATGGGCCCATGACTTCTTGGTACCCCCACAAATGCATGTCATAGACGTGGAGGATGTAGCAAAGTGCCCATTGTTAAAGGGTCAGAAAATAATAAGATTGGGGAGTTAGTTCGGTTATGAAGCAGGTGTGGGGAACTTGTTCTCCAGATGTTGTTGTGTTACAGCACCAGTTATCCCTGATCATCGGCTGCGTTAATGGGCTGATGGGTTCATTTTCTGTTGCAAAGATAACCCCAGTAACATTTTCCCCCCCAGAGAAAAGAATTAAACAAAATTCTGGTTGCCACGTGCTACTAGTCTATTGACAGGAACCATTAATTGCCTTTGACAAGAGTCAGTGGTTCAGCCACAAGTCGTTAATTCTGGCTTTTGCTGCCAACCTGCCCACATTCCAACACAATACCCAGGTAGTCTGGAAGTGTGGTATCTAAGCCTACTGATAGTATATTAGATTAACCTTAAATGGAGGCAGTTTTCCCTCTCCCCCCCACCACTTGAATCATTTTATTTTATTTTATTTTATTGTAAATCAAGCTTCCCAATGTATTTTAAGATTTGGGGTGTTTCTTTTTGGCCATGTTGGTAGAACTAGATGTGAAAACAACACCGAACTAATCTGTATTTATCCTTTTCCTCCTATATATTTTGATTGTATTGGTAGTTTTCTGAAGTGTGAAATAATCATAGGCATTTGGTTAATGAATTGTGTATTGTTGCTCTTCATTCACGGGATTTGCACTCATATTAAGTTTAATGCTTCACTTAATAAATTCTGCTTTCTCTGTGTTTTGATACGTTTTTGCCAAATTATTCCTGATTGTATCCATTAATCTTCAGTCACATTTGACAAAAATAAATTGCTCTGATCTTCTAAAGTTGCTGGGAATAATTAGTTTTTTTTTTTTTTAAGGACATGAAAGTTTAGGGAGACCAAGAGAGGCTAATGTAGTTGTTATGCTAGACTTTTGCAATAAAGCTCTGCAAAATCCTTAAGGTGATGCTGGTGAAAGGAGAGCTCACAGTGTTGGATCATCTGCATTTCCTCCTTGGATATGCACAGTCATGCTGCTCTCTTCAGCAACCTCTGCAAGAATCTTGTTGTACTTGTTTTCATTCATTCTTCCTTCCTGTTTTCTTTCTTGCGCTCTTTTGAGAAACTGCCACAGGGAAGAGAGAGCACTGACTGTTCAAAAGTTGCAACATCAGCAGAACTTTCTTTTAGTTTTAAAAGGATTGCTATATATAAAAAAAGATCCCTACATCGCTATGATTTACCTCCCCCGGAGACTGCAGTTTCTAGTCCTCTAGGTGCTTATCTTAATTGGATTTATTTTGTGAATTACTACATTTTATGAAACAGGCAAGTAATGGTCTGTGTTTGTCTGCCTGTTGCTGATCGTCATCTCCTGATAATTCATGTATTTCACACTGCAGTTACTAATGGTTCAGCTTTTTCTTTTCTTTTTCCAGGGAGTTAACAATTGGTGTGAATGGTAGTTATGTGCAACTTATTCCTCAGTGTTTATTTAAGTCAACATTATTGGTTTTTGAAAATATACCTGAAAGTTAAACTGATCTTGGCACCAAAGTTACCTGTTAGCAAATTGCCCTTTTGGATCTTGGGGTGCAGTTCATTTCATCCAGTAACCTGTTGTCTGTAATGTATACATTTTCACTTTTAGCTAATCCATGTTAGAATCTGAAGGAGCAACATATCAGTTTCAATGTTGCAATAAACCCCTTAACATTTTTTTCTTTAGACTGTGGAATTTTCTTAGCACCAAACTAAATGATTGGATCTCATGACATCCCCCCTTATTTTTGCTTAAATCAGTTGAAGGACCTGAAGGAACCAGACCTGAAGGAATCAGAGCTACATCATTTGGCGCTGGGGGGTAGTGTTGACTCTTTCCCTCTGCAACATTTTTCTTATTGTACCCAAAAATCCTGAAGCAGGAAAAACACAAGTATGTTGTCTCTCTTCTCCCCCCAGCCACTCCCATGACTAATTGGAGCTTTAGGAGGGGGGAATTTAAATGGGGAAATGGCACCTTCTAAAGTTTCAATTTCCACATCTCCCAGTACAGTGGTCCTGATCATAGCTGTCAACTTTTCCCTTTTCTTGTGAGGAATCTTATTCGGAATAAGGGAATTTCCCTTAAAAAAAGGAAAAAGTTGACAGCTATGGTCCAGATTCAAATAATAATAATAATAATAATAATAATAATAATAGTTTGGATTTGATATCCCACTTTATCACTACCCGAAGGAGTCTCAAAGCGGCTAACGTTCTCCTTTCCCTTCCCCCCCCCAACAAACACTCTGTGAGGTGAGTGTGGCTGAGAGACTTCAGAGAAGTGTGACTAGCCCAAGGTCACCTAGTAGCTGCATGTGGAGGAGCGGGAAAGCGAACCCGGTTCACCAGATTACAAGTTCACCGCTCTTAACCACTACACCACGCTGGCTCACATCTCCCCATGACTGCTTTTAGGGAAAAGATGTCCCATGTCCTTTTAAATTGATTTTTTTTATTTTCAATAGTTATATCCCGCCCTTTAAGACCCCAGGGTGGCATACAATAAACAATAAAACCATCGGCAACAATTTCATGAAATTGGCCTTTGAGTTTTATTCATAAATCTCAGCTACTGCTAATGGTCACTTCCGCTTATAACTGGTTTTCTTACTTGTGATTGTCCACTGTCGTGTTTTCCTCTGGAAGTAGGAATGAGGTGATTAGCCTTTTTTATTTATGCACTGTAAGCAAGCCTTCAATCATTGCCCAATTTGTAGTGTACTATGTAAGCTGCTGGTTCGCTCAGATTCTTGGAAATAATATAATTGGACCGTAAACTAGCAGGGCACTTGGGCAAGAATGTGTAGTCGGGATTCTGTGGCATAAAGTATGTCTATTGCAAAGCTTTCCATACTTTTTATGTTGGCGGCACACTTTTCAGACATGCATCATTTGGCGACACAGTAATTCAGTTTCACTAGCTCAATAATTCATCGGCTCAATAATTTCTGTTTGCACAACAGATCTCCCACCCCCTTCTCCCTGGGTGTCCCCTGTACTGTACCCAAATCTGCTCTGGAAAGTTAGGGCAGTCCTCAGAATGGATTTAGGGTGGTGCTGTGGTCTAAACCACTGAGCCTATGGCTTGCTGATCAGAAGGTCGGTGGTTTGAATCCCCGCGACGGGGTGAGCTCCCATTGCTTGGTCCCTGCTCCTGCCAACCTAGCAGTTTGAAAGCACGTCAAAGTGAAAGTAGATAAATAGGTACCGCTCCGGCGGGAAGGTAAACACAGTTTCCGTGCGCTGCTCTGGCTTTGCCAGAAGTGGCTTAGTCATGCTGGCCACATGACCCGGAAGCTGTACCCTGGCTCCCTCAGCCAGTAAAGCAAGATGAGTGCCACAACCCCAGAGTTGTCCGCGACTGGACCTAATGGTCAGGGGTCCCATTACCTTTTAGAGGGAGGAAAGTTCTACTGTGCAAGTGGAAATTCTTGCGCTGACAGAACAAGTTAGCTGAATACCCTTGTTCTGCAGATTGAGCATATGTTTCTCCACTACTAGAAAAGGAAAAAAAAAGTAGGCTGCATAGGTCTGAAATCAGCCCACCTCTGACCTTAAATATTCAGGATAACCCTCTTCTCCTTAAAGTGGAATCCATTCCTCCTCCATGTGTGTATGGCAGGAAAAAAAGAGAGGAACCCTGGTTTTGCCTTCATCTTTTTCTTTTCATTCACTTTTGCTACTTTTATTGTGTATACAAAAAGGTAGATGAGGTGCATTGCAGGATAACTAATCTCTGTGATAATAACTGTCGAGTGATAGTAGGATTTTTATTGATTAATCCATTGGATTTTAAATTATAAAGATGTAAATAACATATTTCATGTTACTGAAACTTTTAAACAGGTGCCTTTTTGATATATTGAAGGAAGAGTAAAATAGATGTTTGTTAACTTCATTGTATTAATTTAATAATCACTCATTGCTAAAAGGAAAGGCCACCATTAAAATCTGTCATTTCCATTCCTTCTTGCAGTAAAGCAAATAATCCAAGCAGCCTAAAAACAAACAAATAACTCTTGTCCTTAATTTTGATATCTTAAAATTTGGCCTCAACTAAAGCTGAAGTTGATTGGTTATTTCAGCTAATTAAATCTAGCTGCCCTCATAGTTAGCGGTTTTAAGTATGCGAACATAATGATAAACTGGGGTCCTGGCTGGACTGCTGTGCACAGTCCAACTTTAATCTTATTTAGAGTGCAGTCCTGTGAGCACCTGCTCAGAAGTAAGCCCTACTGAGTTCAGTGGGACTTACTTCTAGGGAAATGCCTACAGCAGTGGTTTTCAACCAGTGTGCCATGGCACCCTGGGGCGTCTTGAATGATGGTCAGGGGTGCCACGGGCAACACCAGCCTCTGTCCCTCTTTCCTTCCCTCCCTCCTCTGATGCCCTCTGGCATCATTGCCTTCCAAAGGCTTGTGTGGCTCTTTGTTACAGCAGCCCTGGCTTTAAGCTCCCCAGGCGAATGGTGCCTCTGGAGCTGGCCAGGGGAGAGAAGAGAAGAGGAGGCTGAGGGAACACTCTACAAGGGAGGGTGTCCGAAAAGTGGCGAGGGGCTGCTCGCTCTGAAGGCAAGGGGTGATAAAATTGTGCTTCTGAGGCTCGGAGCGTGTTTCCCCATGGGGAGCCGCAGAAAGAATGTACTTGGTCAAGGGAGCTGTGGACTCAAAAAGGTTGAAAACCTCTGGCCTATAGGATTGTAGCCTTAGCATTGTGCTAAGGTGTTTCGGTATTCTTGTGTATTAGGGAAATGAGAAAGAAGAAATTAGGTTTTGGTTTGTTTACAGAACCCTTGGTGCTCTTCACACACTTTCCTCTAACTAATATAGTACTTACTTTCATAAGTACTAATGCAGTACTTATTTTCCTGTATCACTTCTTTTCCCAAAGATTTCCCTGAAGAAGCAGCTACTCTTCATTGCCAAAGAGCTGGCACTATGCACGTTGAATACAAATTCATCCATGTTCAGTGTAATTTTTCTTGCGGTTGTCTCTACCCTAGAGAAGGGTCTTTAATGAATTACATACAAATTGTGTAATTTAAGAAGTTAATTTGGTTTTCTGGTTACGCAGGCCTAACAACAGCCCTTGTAGAAAGAGATGATTTCTCATCGGGGACCAGCAGCAGAAGCACTAAATTGATCCATGGCGGAGTGAGATATCTTCAGACGGCCATCATGAAGTTGGATTTTGACCAGGTAATTGTTTTATGGTGGTAGCTGTAAAGCAAAGACCTGTCTAGCTGATTTCCCTCCTCCTCTTCTAATTAAATTTGTTCTCACATTTATGGTTTTTAATATTCCTCGGGTTTTGAATACATTCTTCTGTTGCTTGCCACAGACATTAGGCAAAGCATTCTGTATGCAGGGTGGATTCAGAATAAAAATGCCAGCACTTAATATCTAATTTATGGCAAATCTAAATGGGACTATTTCTCTTAAAACACGGGGGAACCAAACTATACATTTTTTAAAAATGCATTTTTGGTGGTCTTTGTAGAGTTTGCAGTTACCTCCAGTCAGAATCTAAAGATAAATGGAGACATTTACACGCTGAGATTTCTATAATGAAAAAGAATATATTGGTGTAAAATCTCAATATGAATGAAGAATATTTTCTTTTGGGCTTTTGTAACTGTAGCAAACCTGTCTTTATAAGCAGAGAACACACAGCTGGAATTGCAGAGCTGGGGGAGCAATACATGGGGGTGGGGGGGAAGGTGAGAAAATCATCATCGTCGTCTTAAACTAGAGCAACAAACTTTTAGAATCATCTACAGTAAAATTCAGGTCCCCCAGCCTAGCCCATAGTTCATAGTGCATTTGAAATGAGTGTCTAGTATTCCTGGAAGTGATGGTACATTTAGAATCCTTCTTCTCATCAGAGTAGCTTTCTGCATGCAAGAAATGTTTTGGCAGTTTTGCGTAATCTAAGAAATAATTCATCTTCTGCATTCTGAAGTGCTACAGTTCTAGTAGGAATGTACTGGTACATTTAGGTTCCCACAGACTATGCAGATCAAGGCACGGTGATTACTTTGACGATTTAAAATAATTTCATCTTGATTACTTTGGTAGGATTGTAAAGGGGCAGAGAAAAGTTTCTAAGGCCTTCATCATTGGAACTATAGACACGGTGCATTTATTTGTTTCAGGGGAATCAGTTGATATGCAGCACATCTAATCCCCTTCGACCTATCTGTGCAATGGGCTCTATCCTGCATGCTTCCTATACCCATCCGTATGGCTGACATCGATTATTGAGGGATCAATACGTGTTACAATTCCACGATTCGTACTTGCCATTGCGGTATATGTCTAAAGGGGTATCTTCACAACAGAATAGGTGTTGTGTAGCTCAAGCAGAAGGCGACAGAGGAGTTAGCTGAGAACCCTCAGTTCCTCGGTGGGTGTCCTGTCCAAAAACAGGAAGCCATAAGACTTCACATTTTGTGCTGCTCCTCAATGCGCCTCTATCATTCATGTCAGGGATCACCAGCCAGCAGACTGAAACAACTCTTTTGTCGCTGGTGGTCCCTTACCAAATTGTCATCAGTGGGTAGTAAAAAATGTTTGATCAGTTTTTCCTGTGCAGAAATGAACCCACACGTGTATTTGGCTGCCAGTTTGCCCCTTGAGGGAACCTGCCAGGAAGCCCAGTTATTCTCAGACTCCCTACCCGCCCTAGTTGACATGCACCTACCATCTGAGTGCACATGCTCCATATCTGTGAAGTTGTTGCCGTTTGCCAACTTTATTTATAGAACCTGAGCATCTGTAAGGAGAGGTCAGATTGCTCCTTTCCTGAAGAATCAGGTGGCTGCTATCTTTTGATACACATGCTAGGGTTAAGGTCAGTGGTGTAGGATGGGCACAGACAGGCCTCAAGCTTGGGACAAGCGTGCACTATGCTTCCCTGTCAAAATGGGGATTGACAGATTTTAATTTTAAGCACCGTGTCATTGATTTGTTTGAGCTATATGCTTTTGAGCACAGGAGACTAAAAGACACTTCCTTTTAGCATCTCGTTTTCAGTGCCAATAATGTTTTTAGGTCCTCTATATCATCATGCAGGGTATGATAATCGCTGATAGGTTTCCTTGTTGGTTGGGGTAGCTGGGAACACTTGGGTAACATAACTTGCTCTTTACACCCCAGAGAAAGATTTTCCTAATGTTATCTCAGGTGTTCTAAATTTTTACAGATTGCAAGTTCAGAATGCAAAGAAGGGCTCTCCCTACAGTATAACATTGGTTTGCTGAATCGTTGCTGTTTTTTTAAAAAAAAAAAATTAAAAATTGTTTCCACAATTTTTACACTAATATCCCATGTCACATTTTTACTATTTAACTTAGATCACCAGACTTCCCTCTCTCCCTTCATGGGTTTCTATTTTAATAAAAATTGACTGCATACTTTTGTATTACCAACTCCTAATTATTCAGAAATAAAAGAAAAAGCATATAATAAACATTTCACATTACAAGCTCTTCACATTCTTGCCAGTAATTTTAAGTGTTTACAGTGGTCTTTTAGATAATATAAAAATTTATTCCAATCTTTTTCAAATACATGGTCTTCCTGGTTTCTGATCTTTGCTGTCAATTTTGCCATCTCTGCACAATCCATCAGTTTCATCTGCCATTCTTCTTTCGAAGGTAATTCTTGCTGTATCATTGCTGTTAATTTGCTCGCCTGCTTAGGTAATATCTCTCTGAACACATCTGCAAACTACTTCATTGTGTTAAGGGAATAAGCCCTTCCGGGACACAAACAACAGGGGGAATTAGCTTAAATGTTTGATTATATTCAATCAATCAATCACTTTATTTCAGCTTTAAGCTCATATAAAACAATACTAAGACAATACACACATTAAATTTAAAAATTAATGACAATAAAAGCCTTAATATATGATTACATTGTTGTAGCCCATCCTGGATCCTTTCTTCCAGTTTGCTAGATCCTTACTAGTTTACGTTCCTAGAGAAAATGTAGTCTTGAGCTAAGGTGCTTGTGAGAGGATAGACAGAATTGCCGTGGAAGAATGCTCTCTGGCAACATGATCAAGAATGGATTCTGTGTTGTTATTATTTTAGTACAGAATGGTTAAAGAAGCTCTCCATGAACGTGCCAACCTGCTTGAGATCGCACCTCATTTATCTTCTCCTCTGCCTATAATGCTTCCTGTTTACAAGTAAGTCACTTGATGTTTGTTCTGAATTTGCTTCATTTAGGGTGGTTGTTCAGTCTGGGTCACTGGGAATGAATTTTAACATGTTTCCCCCTTAATTATGTTCTTCGGTTTGTGACAGGCTTGCATCCTTGATTGTGGAGGTAAAAAATTCACCATTGCAGATGTCTCACCTTTTAAGAATACAAATTCCAGAGGGAAGTTTTTTAAAAGGACCTTTGTCCAATTTTGCAGGACAGAGGGGATGGAGATGTAACTGGGGAGACCCTCTCAGTCAGAGGAAGGTAGAAGGGCCATTAAGTCTGAGAGGGACATGAGAGGGGATGCTGAAACTCTGTTCCTGAATTGGGCAGCTGGTGTCCTTCTTCATGTCTTACTTTGGCTAGTGCAAGGGGACCAGGTTTGGGATCATGATGTGAGGCTGAAAGAAAAATGAGTTGCCTAAGGCCACCTAATAAGTGTGTGGTTCATGTGAGAATTGGAGTGGATATATTCTGGTTTATAATTCACAGTCCTGATTTTTTAAAAAAAACCCAGCCACCTTACAGAAGTTCAAGGTGGTTCAGAATAAGGACCAAAACAACCACAAAACCAAACAGAGCAGCAGCCCAAGAAATAAAACGTCCTGCAGTGTCCTCATGTAGTGTTTTGTCCTTGTACTAACCCTCTAAGATACGTTAGGCTTCAGAATTGACCTGAAGAAGTTACACACTTCGCTTCATGGAAGCGGAGAGACGAGAATGGGACTTCTCCCACACACATCAAACCCACTCTGGTTCTTTTGACTCTTGAGAAATATAGTTGTGGTTTGCAGTATCCTTTTTGAAAGATTATTCAGTAGAAACCAGGCATGTGAAATGGTGCTCCTTGATTTATCTCCCTCCCTCTGTCTCCTCTCGTAGGTGGTGGCAGCTGCCGTACTACTGGGTGGGAATTAAACTCTATGACCTTGTAGCAGGAAGCCAGTGTCTGAAAAGCAGCTACGTACTTAGCAAATCAAAAGCCCTGGAACTCTTTCCTATGTTGCGGAAGGACAAACTCGTAGGTGCCATTGTCTACTATGATGGTATGTTCTCTTAACTATCTAACAGCTTTTTTTTTTTTTAAACTAAAACATTAGTCTGAAACAAAGACCGTTGCATCTTCTTTAATTGGTTTGCTTGCTTGCTTCACTTGTGTGCGGCTAGTTCCTATGCAGCTACTCTCCAGCAGCATACCTTCTTCTAGGTTGAGTCACGGGTGGTTGATGGCCCTTCATCATCCACTAGGAAGTGTACCAAGGAATTGGACCAAATGGCTCTTCTAAAGTATTTTATTTCTGTGATTCCATGGCATGTTCATATGTACATGTTCTTAACTCATGGACAGATATACTGTGTATGTTTATAACTGGCATCTGTGGGTGATGGGGCCACCACAGATCTAATATTTCCTGTCAGAACTTTCCATATCTTCCAGCGTCAACTCAAATGCGGTGTGGATGTTCGTAATACTTCCAGCTTCTAGGCATCAAACACAGAGTAACTGCATTTAATTGCATGCATATATGAACCAGCCCTGTGATTCTAATGGAAAGAGGACAGTATGCGTCGCATTTCTACCGCCTGTAGAGTAAAAATGTGCTTTCTGAGTTTTGTGGCTCTCCAAGTCTGCTCCCCTGTGAGTGGACTTCTTTGTGTTTCCATCCACAAAGCCTCCACATCTGCCATAGGTTTTGGAAATATGTTTGTTCGCTATGCATTTGGACACTTCTTTACAATATTGTGACCGCATTTTGTATGATGGTGCCTGAGGTGAAGGGACAGGTTTCCATTTGTTTGGAAACATTTGGACATCATTTTGAGTCAATATGGCAGACTGAACCTTTCGAAACTGCAGTGATTTTAACCCCTGCACCAATTTTTAGGTTTGTCAGAATTCCTGAGCGACGCCACGTATGAGGGCACCAGTAGTAAATGTGTGGCAGTTATGGTAGATGTGTCAGCCCAACAGTCAGGATCAAGGAGGTACAGTTAGCCAGCCGCCAGTGAGTTTCTTGAGCAAAGAACTCTTCAGTAGCTTCTTTCGCTAAACTTGGATGACTCTTCAAGAGCATCCCATCTGCATTTTTGGGCACGAAATGAAATGTTACATGCACATTGAATTGGAGTTGAACCTGCATACATTTTAATAAAGCAATGGGGGGAAGCAGCCTCTACCAAATGTGTTCAGAGATTACTAAAAGCCAAGAAATTGAGTTTGTGATGTTGGAATGCAACTATTTCCACAGCAGGGTGCCCACATAACTACTTTCTTAAAGCTCCCTGTCATTCCTACATACTAAAGGCCAGCCTTGACTGTGAATTTCCTGTCTTTGTAAGACCCACAAAATGCTTTTTTATTATCAGTTTTTCCTCACTGGGTGTTTTTATGGGAACTTCCCCCGCCCCCCCCCTCCGCCACACTGTTAGGGGTAAGAGTGTATAACCTTGCATTTTATTTCTTTTAAAAAGCCCCTCATGTAGCCAGCAAGCCATCTTTGCACTAGCAGGATGTCTCTCCGAATGTTCATGAATAAGATGCACACACATTTAAGCACGAAGGCTGCCTGATGCTTCACTATGCAGCCAGATCCCACTCTCCACAAATCTGGTGCTGTATTGCCAACCTCCTTTCGGGAAGCTTTGCAATGGCACATTCAATGTGGGATGAGCTGTGATTTGGCTGCGTAGTGAAACAGTCATACAATGGCTTCATTGTGGACTGAGCAGAAATGCAAATTGGGTCAATCTGTGCTTCTCCATCTGACTTGAGTTATCCCCAGTTTGCACCTAAACTGTAGAGTAGTTCTGTAATGGATACTATGAATTTTCAGTGAGAAGCATTGCAGCATCAGTTATCTGAAATAAGCAGTGATGTTTCTTGGTTTGTTCTGTTTAAGAGTACCAACCTTTCCCTTGCTTCTCTCTTTCTTACCAGAAAGAACTTGAATTAAGAGCAGTCCCCTTTCCTTTCCTTTTGGGCAATTAAATTTTTCTATTTCCCTATGAAAGAGTTAAGGAAATTGTGGGGGCTCACAGCATGAATTCAAAACTTGAACACTAGTTTTCTCCTAACTAAAATAGCCTGTGCCAAATCTCATTTTATAAACAAGGAGTCTGAAATGCTTATCAAAGTATGAGTCTCTTAAGCCACAAGAACAGCATTGGCTGCTGTGTGCTCTTTGTTTGGGCAGTCAGAGGTCTAATAAGATTGTTGTCATGTCAATAATGAGCAAGCAAAATCCGTTTTGAGGCTAGATTTTTCATCAAATGGTTGGAAGCTCAGTTTGGTTGGTGAGTTGAAGTGATTTACAAGCAGAGCAGAGACCCAGTATTGCATCTCTGTGTGGTTTCATAGCAAATGTCTGATATTACTTAACTATAGAAACTGGGAAGTTAATTTTTTCCCCAGGATTTGATTGCTCATTAAGAGCAAGATAACCTCTAATATTGGGCAGGGGCTATTAGCTCAATGGTAATGAGAAATGCTTTGTCCACAAAAAGTCCCTTGGCATCTCTGGTTAAAATAACCTTAAATACCGTAATAGGCCTAGAAAATCCTGCTCTTTGGTTTTATTATACTTCAATCTGACTTTTGGCCTGATTTTGTTTCCTGGATGGATGACTTTCACTGGGCATCTCCCTGACCACTCAGCATCTTATCACTATCATTAGGAGGTGGCTGTGGTCCTCTCTGATGGGATAAATAGACCAGACAGTGCTGGAAGACTTCTGTTCCATTTTCATGGCCACTACTAGCCTTTGCGGCATCTCAAAAGTCCAAATCATCCATCTTGCTCTTTAATATCTACATAAAATTGCTAGAAGAAGTCATTCAGAGATTTGAACAGAAATGTTGTTGGTATGCAGGCGACACTCGGTTCTTCCTCTTCTTCCATAGAGGCTGTGGAAACCCTGAACAGATGTCTGTTGGCAGTTTTGGGATAGATGAGGGCAAGCAAGCTGTTGCTCTTTCCCCTAAAAGACCAGGTTTTGCAACTGGCTGGATTGCCAGATGTGATCCTTTTTTTAGAGAAAGCATGCGCTGCCTCATATCTTAGTAAGCCAACATTGAACCACAGTTCCAAATTTAGGAGGAGCCAGGATCAAAGTGCTGAAGCCAGGGGACCAGAGGAGAGAAAGGAAGAAGCGTGCTTGGTCCATGCTTGTTCTGACCTTTGTAAACCATGCTTGGATTTTCTGAATTTCTGCCTTGTCTGCTGAACTGGTTGAGTGCTGTAGATGCGCACGTTCCTACAAGCTACACGTAGCTGCTGATCATATGAATCTAGCCACCCCCACACTCACCCCGACCAGCAAAAAATAATGTCTAGATATTGATAGTCGTTATTCTCCTGCACAATGCATGGGATCTTGGCTCTGAAATTTGTTGATCATCTAGGCCTGGACTGTTGCCTCAGGAGGGAATAACTTCTGAATCTTGATTAGTGTGAACCGAGACATTAGCTGCTTATCAGTGGGGCAGCAGCAACTGGTAGGAACCTATGCCTTCCTGCTTTGATGCCCTTTTCTTTTGACCCTAGCTCTAACACCCTTGGACCTTGGTCTATCCCTGTTTCCTCTTTCTGTTTGTCTCGGCTCCCTGTTTATTGCATCCCTCTCTTCTGATCTACCTTCTGCTATCTGTTGCCTTCTGTAAACCTGGACCATGAGTGTATTTCCCAAAGTTTACTATTAACATTCAGAACAGGGGTGGGGACTCTCTACCTGGCCTCTGGTACTGCCCCCGGGCTACATCTCACCAGTTTGGTTCTGTGCCCCTACTTTTTTGCATGGCTGCAGTGTTTCTGCTGTTGGCATTGGTTTCTTCATGAACTTTCGGCTCTGGCCTCACCCACCCAACCACAGGCATGTAGCCCCCAGAAACTTCCCCACTAGACAGTGTGGCCCTTGAGTTGAGAAAATTTCAGGATTGCTCTGTGGGTGGCCAGCCATCCCTTCCCCCCACAGCCTGGCTTGTGAGCATAGGAAGCGGGACATACGAATTGTTTGTGATGCGTGCAAATTGCCACAGCCGTGGGTTGAGTGTGGTGTGCTAAGTGATTCAGCAAACTTATTGGCTCTATGCCCAGGCGGAAACAAATAAATAAAAGAAGCTACTTTTTACTAAAACCACACACCACTTTCGATTTTAGCTATCCTGGAAGGTTTTGTTGAAGATAAAAGAAGATTATTTTAAATAAAAAATAAAGGTCATGCAAACTCGACTCTGTTTGCCCATTGGTTATGCTGGGACAGCGGGAGGGCATTGTGCTGGCACTCTTCAAACCTGGCAGTTGCGTTTAGCATGCCCCAGCCACGTTATCATGATTTGGTACTGAGAGCTAGACGCTTGCTCAAATAAAATGTGGAATTTTAGAAAGTGCAAATGAAGTGAAAAGGTGTTTGGTAACCAGCTTCCCTGGAGGGTTGCTTTGAGAGTGAAGTTAGGAGTGGGCCAAGGCCCTGACTGCTTCCCACACCCTTATATTACCTGGTGTCATAGAATTGTAGAGTTGGAAGGGACCCTGAGGATCATCTGGTCCAATGCGGGAATATGCAGCAGTCCCATACGAGGATCGAACTTGCAACCTTGGCACTATCAGCATCATGCTGTAACCAAGTGAGCTATCCAAGCTGGTGTCCAATACTGTTGCTGCAGATCACACTCCACAGTCTCTCTTGCCCCTCATGGTCACCTAGGGAATCTGCAGGGGCTAGATTTGGTCCAGAGGCCTTCAGTTTCTGATTACCTGAGAGTGGACCCTTCCAGTCTTTATATGGTGATGGACACCTTTGTGCCTCCTCTCTATTCTATTCTCTTCCATCTGTTCCAGCTTCTTAGAAGTTATAAGACACAAGTTATAATTTGTGTTGTTAGTAGCATCTACTGGCTGCAAAGAGAAGTGCCTCGCAGCAGCTATTGCCCCCTTCTTTTACATTGGGTAGATTCAGGCCACTAAAGGGTTTATTCTCCCCCCCCCCCACCCCTGGCCAGATCATTTGCTCAAACACTTTTATGCCTGCCTTTAAAAAACGAACTTAAATGCAAAATTGGGTACCAGATCTCCGTTCCTTCCCCTCCCCCTCTTAATTCCCTAATTATTTATCAAACCAGTGACCTGCCAGGTGTTTCATTTTCTACCATATATTCCCGCTTTGTAGGCTGTTGCTGCTCTAGCCTTCTTTAATTGCATTTTAAATTTGTTTATACAGGCAACAACAACAGCAGCAAAAAAAGCTACATTATAAATGTTGGATGTACCAGCAACAGCAAATCGCAGACTTTACCAGGGGCTATTCTTGGTCTGTAGCAGCATCAGGAAACCTAAGCATATGTTGGATGTTAGCCTGGGTGTACACAATGTGTCCTATTTATTCAAGGTTTCCTTTGAAGCTGCAACTTACAAGTTTGTTTCTTAGGGGTACATGTCAGACTTCATTTAGCATTTGTTGGTATTCAGATACTGCTGAATAGCAAAAAGGCAACATTTTGGGGGAGGAATGCGGCTGCTATCTGAGCAGTGATCTGTCAGTTTCATTTATGTAGCTCAAGGAAAATTAGTAAAGAGGCACTATGGAAAAACCAACACTGAGATTTCTAGAGAAATTTCTAAGCGGTTTTCTTCTTTGAAGCAGAGAGAATTTGATTTCAACGTGGGATGCTAGGGAAACAATGCACAGCTTGGTTATTAGAAATAAAAATTACCTCTTAAAAATAAATGCTAAGCGTTCACACAAAGCACTTGCTGATTTAAATGGCAAGGGTCTTGCTTAGATACTTGATTATGCTTCTATTACAAGACTCCCTTTAAAGATTCTAGTTGAAGCATAGGCATGCATGTTTGAAGACATTAATTTTAGACAATACAGCATGTATATAACATCTTTTAAAATCTTGGGAACGTTTTGTAAACAGTTCTAATTTGCTATACTAAGGCTGCAATTCTATACACACTTACCAGGGAGTAAGTACTAAAGAAACCAATGGGGCTTACTTCTGAGTAGGCACACATATGAACTGTTATATGTGTCTTTTAAGAAATAAGTTCCATTGGGTAAATTCAGTGGTGTTTGTGTGCCAGCGGAACAGACTTCTACTTGGGGGGGCTGTGGGGGGAGGAGAGGAAAACACTGTTGCATGAGAGGATGTCCATTCTGATCACATGCAGACACCATTTTATTTCAGCCAATTCAACTTACTATTATTATTAATCCATGAATCACTTCCCATGAAGCACCCCAAAATGATTTACAATTTAATATAAAATAAATGAAAACAGTTCAAACTCCTTTAGTAAGCTCTTCCCCGCACATTCTTAAAGAAATAAGAATTAGAAGAAGCATATATTTGAGACTTAAGGGGTTTAGTTTAGATATACTAACAAATACAAAACATTTGCATGTATCTGTTTAGAACAGGAGAAAGTTTCTTAATTATTGTCGGGGGGTGGGGAGTGGTCATGTCACTTTTGAAAAGTGAGACTCTCGCTCATTGTAAACCCGACAATATTTTTTTTGATTTTTTTTTTAATGTAGGGGGACAAAAGCACCAAAAATCAATGGAAAAAACCTGAAGAACATTCATTAAGCTGTCAGCGGTGGAATAAGTACTTTCCCCCTTCTAGCCTCCTATGGTTGTCTTTCCAGCGTGCGCTGAATTATGAAAAGTTACAGGTTTATAATTTTACTTTTGACTAATTTATAATTTCGAGGCCATCAAGGTATATAATTGGGGGCGCGCAGCTCAGTAGAGAACTTGCGCAGACCTAAAACTTCATACGCTTAATTTCCAGCATTTTTCTCATTTGGAAACGAAAACAGTGTGACAAGCTGCCATTGAAAAGGTTCCTTGCAGCACGCTCCTCACAATGGAAATATGACAACCTCTTTGGCGGTGCAAATCCACGGGTGGCAAGAAGCAGCAAACCGAGGGAACTGTTATGGGTAGTTAAAGGCAGTGCTGAGACTCAGAATTATTTTGAATATTTCCTATAAACTGGAACTCTTTAGGGGGAAACCTGCACTTACCTGCAGCGAGGATGGCTGTAGATGTGGAGAGCTGATTTCCTGTTTGTGGCGGAATATATGGGAAATGAATCATTTACCCTTGGATTGTGGCATCTTTATTTTTAATTGAAGGGCTCTTACTAATGTGGTTTAGTGTAAATAGTATGTGGAAGAAGGAAGTCTTAAAATTTCAAGTATCCTGATGAATTACGACTGATATTCTGCTTGGTGCAGAGTGTTATGAGATCCCTGTTCTTTGCAGTTGTTGTTTCCAGTACCTTTTTGTGGCATTTCATCCCTAAGAAGAAGAAGAAGAATGAAGATTAATTTAATTTAATTTAATTTAATTTAATTTAATAAAATGGACTTGATGCCCCTCAATCACGAATGCCCTCATAAACACCGTGTAGCCTCCCTTCCGTGTTTGAACTACTTTTCTCTCTCTCACCCTCTCCTTGCCCCCCAAAGTCATAGAGGGCAGCCACACATATAAACATACCTACTGGACTCCTTGTTTTTTATTCCTAACAAAAGGCTGGCTCTACATTCCATAGCACTGAGGTTGCTGGAGGCGCCGTTCCCAAAAGCATGCAGATGATAACTGCATCTCCTGCTGTACCTGTAACAATTTAATTGTATAAGTCAGCCCAGTCAAGCATCCCCAGCACATGACTGGGAGACATGAAATTCATTGTCATTATTGTCCCTGTCATTTTGGATCATTATATCCTGCTGTAGAATTTTCCTCACTTCAGTGCTTTTTTTTTTCCTCCAGGAACCAGGGATTATGGCTGAGGTTGGGGTGGGGGCAGGACTGTGAACTACATTTACCTCAGGGGAGCCACAGATTAAATTGGCTTTGCTCTCTGACTTGCTGGATTCATCTATTTGTATGCTGTGAGTTTAAGGTTGGAAATTTATGTGTACCTAAGTGAATTTCCATGGTCCTGGCTTTATTTTGTTTATGCGTTGTTGTTGTTGTTGTTGTTGTTGTTACTATTATTAGTGGAGAACTGAACAGTAATGCTTGCTCCTCTTCACAAGAATAAAAATGCGGGTTGGTTCTTCTTAACCCAGTTTACCCTTAAAAGATCCCACGTTATTCTATAGGAAAGGGACATTATTTGCACATTACACCACAAATACATCTGTATTCCCCAGCTTGTCATGGCTTTTCAGAGGCAAGATTCCATTGAAGCATGTAATTTATATGTGTGTGTTTTATGCGAACTTAATGGTAGGCCATTAGTTAATATGTATCTTGTTCCATAATGTAAGCATGGTGGTGTCATGGATACTGCTAAGAAAAGAAAAATGCTGTTGTGGGAGGCAGATTTTTATCTTTTTTCTTTTCTTTTTTGGTGCATGAAACTTTGAAAGATTCGTAGCTGTTTCCTATTTTTTTAAAAATACGAATTGAATAAAAGCCAGCTGGGTGACTTTGTTTTCTTTCTTCATTGTGGTACATGGATAAAACTTGATTGGGGTAGGGTAGGGCTGAAATACTGCCTCAAGGCCCCCCAACCCGGATGCCCCTCTGATTTGATTTATTATATTTCTAGGCCACTTTTCATTCAAAAGAACCTCAAAGCGACTTACGAACAATAAATGGCAATAACCTGATGGAACATAATGGAACATCACAAACACAGTGTAAATCAGGCACCCCCAAACTCGGCCCTCCAGCTGTTTTGGGACTACAATTCCCATCATCCCTAGCTAACAGGACCAGTGGTTAGGGATGATGGGAACTGTAGTCCAACAACAGCTGGAGGGCCGAGTTTGGGGATGCCTGGCGTAAATAATATAGAATAATTAACAAATCACCAGTGAAACAATTACCAATCTATAAAACACTGTTAACAAAGCAAGAAATAAAAAATAAGCTAAAACCTCAGGATTGGAACAAATGTCAATACGATTTAACAAATCAATACAGCATTTAGAATCTATAAAACAATAATAGCAGTATTAAGAAAATAGCTGAAAAATAAACTCTGCACTGTTAAGTTCATACACACCCTCTCCACACCCCATGACTCATAATCTTTCACTCTGTTCAGCTCATTAAGACCCATATACACCTAATGCCCACGGCAGCAACTCCTTTCTGAAGGTTCCTCGGGGTGGAGGGTGGAGCAAGGCGGGTGGAAAAAGGCACTACTCTACTGGCCAACCCAGTGTCTCTCTTCCCTCTCTGCCTCCACCATGTGCCTGGCCAAGTGACTACACTCATCTTTGCCCTGATGAGCAGAGTTGGGGTGGTAGTTGTATCTGTAAGATGCAGGAGTTCCCATTGGTGGTAGAAACTGCTGCCTGCAACAGCTGCCTTTAAAGAGCCAGGTCTGGGTTCTGGAAGTGAGAAATAAAAGGAAGGTGCTGGAATGGCTTCACGTATTGATTGGAACTCCCCTTCCTCAATCCCGCCTTGCCCGGCCTGCATTTTTCCCAGGCATTCCAGTGGAAATTAAGATATCTAATCATCCTGATTTTACCTGATTATATATGTAGCCTTTTTGTGTGTGGGAGAATTCACCCTTCAGGAACATGGCTAGCACTGGCCAGTACCAACACAAATAAAGTTGCTTTGATGTGTATTAGACCTACTTGACCCATAGTGCGGAGGAAGTTAGTATAATAAATGCTCCAGTTGTATATAATCGCTGTTCTCTCTTTTTGATGTGGAATTGGCTCTTGCAGATTTGATGAAAAGCCTGACAGGGAGACCTCCTGTCGGGGACCCTAACTGAAGTGGCTACGAAGAAGGCCAAGACTTTAAAATCTCAGGTGTTTATTGAACTTTGAGCATGAAAGGTTTTGCTGTTTGGGATACCATATGTCAGAAGCCTTTTAAAAACCTCCCCTCCCCATCACCTCAAAAACTGATTGCATTTAATGGTTGCTACTTATTTAAAGTTCAGTCCCCTGCCACGAGTTTATTTTTGAGCAATTGACGTTATTTGACTGTATCTTCTGGGCTGCTGCACACCAGATAGATAAATAGATAGATGTTTATTCGGCATTTGCGCCCATCTTACAATACAAAACAGAACAAACAAAAGAGAATCAAATAAAACAACGGCACCGTACAAGCCGCAAATAAGAACACAACTCACAAGGACCAATATTAATATTTCCAAAAAAGCATATCTCAGAGAAATTTTAAAGTTACAATTTAAGCATCAAACTAAAATCAGTGATTAATTTCATTTTGGAAAACATATTTATAATTTCATTAATCAGCTAACATCCCATTTCGTCTCTTATATGAAATAATGGCTGTTAGGAATCTAGCAACCTCTAGGGTTATGTAAGGGTCCACATCTTATAGAACCCAAGCAAGACGTAGGTCAACTGGCTTATCAGCAATAGACTGAATTATCGGATTTAATATACTGGCACGGATCAAACTGTACATAGGGCAATTGAACATTACATGCTATAGAGATTCAGTTGATTTATTTTCACAGGCACACATGGGGGAAACTTGGCCCTTAGTAAATCTGTGACTCAGCACGTTTGATGGGAAAGCATTAAACCTAGCTTTGATGAAGGCGTATCGATGAGAAGCAACTGTGAGTGATGCTAAATAAGATGGAACTTGGTAAATAGGGGTAATGCCAATATTTAACGGCGAACAAACTCCCCCACCAGTTAAGAGATTTTGATATAGCTCCACATCTTCCAGACTTTGATTTATGCACCTTTTTGCCGCCGTAAGATCCAATTTGAGCAATTCGGAAGGAGAAATCTCATAAGCCAGCAATTTGGCATGGATTTTTCCAGTCCACAAATTTGTGAAATCATCCTGCCACATGCATTGAATAAGATAGTGGTTCGGGAGTTTATGCCAAAGGGTTAGCCAGTAAATCAAAACTCTCCTCCACAAAACTGACTCAACTGAGGGGATCTTCATTTCTAAGCGAATGGCTGCATTACTTACGCATGATGGTAGTTTTAAGAGTTGGCGTAAGAATTGGCTTTGGACTGACTCTAAAGGTGCGAGATTTGCAAAAGCAGCCCATAATGGGGCAGCGTAAGCCATTGTGGCCATCACTTTAATGCTGTACACTTTCAGAGCTGCAGGGACGTATAAGGCCCCCTCAGAAAAGAAAAAACGGAGGAGAGAGTGAGACAGGGCTTTTGTCTTATTGTATAAGTATTCGACTTGTGATTTCCACCCCATATTGTACTGAAAATAAATTCCTAAATATTTGAATTTATACACTTGTTCAATTTTCGTTCCCTCCAGTTTCCATGGATAGAGTTTCCGACTCCTTGAAAATATCAATACTTTAGACTTGGAATGGTTAATATACAGGTGATTTAAATGGCAGTAGGTCACAAGAATCTTTAGTGCCCTCCTTAAACCCACTCTAGAGTAGGAGAGTAGCACCGCATTGTCTGCATAAAGAAGTAATGGGTGGGGTACGAATAAATTATTATTATTATTATTATTATTATTATTATTATTATTATTATTATTATTATTAATATTTATTGGCTCTGAGTACCTGAGTGTTCTTCTTGCAGCTAGCCTGACAGGCACACACCAATAACCTCCTTTGTATATATCCAGAGCCTCCCTTGGTTTGTAGCTCCTTCACATGTATATGTAGGCATTTAAAGCTACATATGCATGTTCTGTGAAGCGCAAATATAACATCAGTGTACGCATGGCCATCACACTGCCATGTTATGTATGGAATTGCCCTCAGTTTTTGGCGCTGCTGTGGCTGGTTCTATTTAAGTTGAGGTAAAAATATTTCTACCACCCTTAAGCGCTTTCAGTCTCTGCTGGCTAAATTCAATTATTGTTTTGTCATTTCAGATATGTGCCATTCTCTTTGGAAGTAGATCTTCTATAATTGTAATGAATGCATACTCTGCTTAAGGTGTCTCCCCCCTTCTTTTTGTTGCTCCCTCTTCCTGCAGCGAACAGGGATTCCTCATTATTTATTTAGAAACTACCACATGTCTCCAGTGAGTGATGAAGTCACTCTGTTTCATGAAGAGTAATTCTGCATCTTCCATATATCTCTGACATATTACCTCCTGTCTCTTTTTATACCCTTAGATCATAATTCTGTTTTTAGTTGGTTTAGATAAGGTCACGTAAGAGGAAGTAATTTCCTTGAAGTCCTATGAAGTGGGCAATAGTTCATAAAACTATTGACTGGGCTCCACTTGAGCAATTGTGATATGATATGAGATGAGATACGAAAAATAGCTATTGGCCAATTCCAGCGGAAAGAAAATGCTTGCACCTGTGTGTGTGTGTTTGCGGCGTGTGTGTGATGCACACATAAAAATGCAACTTTTGTCCTCACTGATGCTTCTCACAGAGAATTAGAAAGCTGTAATTTGGTATGCATGTAGGCTGACAGACTGGTTGTTTGAAAAGTCTGCAAATGGGACATTTAAAATGGAGTGGCGCCTTTATGTGGCCAACAACACAGTCCAAGCCGAGTTTCCCATGGGCTCAACAGGGTTCTCAGAGTTTGCATTGGAGAGAGCTGGGGGAGCTTTTGCAGCAGCCACAAATTCATGTCCGCTCGAGGCAGGCAGTTGGGTAGAAGAGGATGGGACTTCTCTCCTCACAGTCTTCCAGAATCTCCAAGTTGCATCAGAATAGAATTTTAATGGCAGCCGGGATTGTATCTCTAGTTGCAGAATTCAAACTGTGCTGTGCCTTTTCGTCTATACCAGCCTTTGTCCGCCCGATGCCCCCTGGATGCACTGACCTGCAGCTCCCATCAGTCCCAGCCAGAATGGCCAGGTTGGCAAAGACTGGTCTGCATGTGTGCATATGTGCGCGCACACAAACACACAAAATTTATATAAAGATTTCTATACACGCAAGATGTGTTAATTATCCCTTGTTTAATAATGTGCACTGACATCGCCACATTTGTCCAACATTGTAGCATGGCCACAGAAAGGCTGTCAAGACATTTTTCATTGTGACATTTTAGCGTGCCTTCCCTAAACTGGCACTGACAACATTTTGCTTTCATTTTAACACTATGCGTTTACTTGCCCTGACACTGCAATAAGATGTCTTTGACAAGTTGAAGGCTGATACAAAGGAAGTGGGGTAACAACATAATTAAAAGCCAACACCACCAAGTAAATCCTAATTCTGATCTGCCCCTCACAACTCGCCCCCCTCTCCATGAAAAGAAATTCATTATCTGGGAAGGCCTCTGGCATTGCACTTCTAAGTGCCTGAGCAGTGATTCACACCTGGTGTCATGCTAGTCATTCCTCTCTGACTAGATACCACTAGAATATCATTATTTTTACCTTTGATACAAACGAAGATAATACCTTTTTCATTGGATCAGTTTCCAGTTATTAAAGCTTTCAAAGTACATTGAATTCCCCATCAGCAAACCAATATCACGTGCATCCGTAGAATACATTTAAAGCCCTCTTAAAATTGTGGCTCTGTGAAAAGTCTCGTAACAACCCGCAGCTCCCTTAACAATTTACAGTTTGATCAGTAAGAGCAGTGTTTTTCAACCACTGTTCCGCGGCACACTAGTGTGCCGCGAGATGTTGCCTGGTGTGCCGTGGGAAAAATTGAAAAATTCAAGAGAATTACTTTATATATAGTCAATATAGGCACAGAGTTAATTTTTTTAACATTTTCTAATGGTGGTGTGCCTCGTGATTTTTTTCATGAAACAAGTGTGCCTTTGCCCAAAAAAGGTTGAAAAACACTGAGTAAGAGCATGAGGCTCTTGGTCTCAGGTTTGTGGGTTCGAAACCCACGTTAGGCAAAAATAATCCTGGATTGTAGGGGTTTGGACTAGATTGCCCTCGTCATCTCTTCCAACACTACAATTCTATGATTCTATTATTATTTGAGGGAAACCATGACTGTGAACGTGTATAAGAGTGTTTTTAAGTGTATGGTGTGGATCTGACCTTTGTTTTTGTATAAAGCTCTTTTCATTTTACCATAGAACTTGCCAAACTTCTCCAGTAACATGCTGGTTTTTGTTTTTGTATTTTTTGGGGGGGGGGTGTTCACATTTTGTCACTCTTTTTGCATGGAAGTCCACAGTTGAAGTTCCCAAATCTTGTGATGCTACTAGGCTAAAGGAGGAGCAGGAGGATTGTCTGAGTCTCCCTATTAGGCTAACAGGCGGAGACATAATTGACAAGTCAGTGACAGAAGATTAGGGAAATAAAATGCTACTGAGCTGTGTGTAGAACTGCTGAGTGGCTAGCAAAAAGGCAGTGCTCCTCTTGACAGAGTCAAGACATGCATTCTTTCCTACATTTATGAGAGATTGGAAATGAACTAGTAACAGCCAATGCTCCTTTTGCTAGACCAGTCTCTGGTGACTCTAAGGAAACTGAGACATTACAGGGTCTTAGAGGAGGGCAGGAAGGCTCCGTGGGTGTGTGAATGTTGGGTTTCTTTTGTTTAGAACCAAAGGGAGTGTGGAGCTGGGTTAGACGTTTGTGAGTTATATAAAGAAGAACATGAGCCGTGATAGAAAGTGTTGCCATTGTTGGTCAGCGGAATGCTGATCTCAAGAATTCCCATTTACACTGTTTGGCCCCTTCTGCCTTAAAAGGTAAAGGGACCCCTGACCATTAGGTCCAGTCGTGGACGACTCTAGGGTTGCCGCGCTCATCTCGCTTTACTGGCCGAGGGAGCCAGCATACAAGCTTCCAGGTCATGTGGCCAGCATGAATAAGCCACTTCTGGCAAACCAGAGCAGCGCACGGAAACACCGTTACTTTTGCCTTACTAAGCTATAAAAAAGCTATACTAAGCTAGGACTCTGCGGGTTGCTGTGCATTTTATCTTTTTAATAGGTTCACTATGCACTTTATTCTGATGAATATGTACCCTGTAAATCAATCTATCTATCTATCTATCTATCTATCTAATCTATCTAGATACAGATAGGCTGCTTCTGCCTTCAGTTGCTCCAGTGTAAATCAGCAATGAGATTTACATCATAATCGCAGATAGAATTCAAAACGGAATCAAACCAAGATTGTCCTGATGATCCTGACTGAAAACTTATGTGAATTGCAGCCTGGTCAATACACAGCAAAGGCTAAAAATGGAGCTGGTTGGGAAGGAAGGTTGAATGAGAAGCTACAGTTATGTTGGCCACAATTATTAAGAGGTTCCCCCCCCCCGCAACTCTGTACTACTCGGCTCACAACATTTTGCTGAGTCCTGCTGGAGAGGCTTTCTGGTGGGGGGGGGCGCAGTTCCTGGAGGCTTCGGTGGGGAGGATGAGGAAAGAGAGGTTCATTGCACAATATTGCATTCTGCATGTGCAGTGTTGGATAGCACAAAAAGTTATTTAAAGAGACAGTATTTTAATTTTTAAAGATCGAAATGGTAATTCCCCCCTTTAAAAAGTATTCCCCCCTCCACCCTGTTTTATGTAATCCCCCCCCCACAAGATGGCTTTTGTTTGTATTGCCCAGTCACTCGCAAGCTTTTGTTCCAAATGGTTTTGGGTTGTTCAGATCTCTTTGGGACAAATTTAAGCCTTCTGTGCAGTGATTTTTTGATATAAAAAATCTGGCCAATCTTTTCCTGAGAGGTGACAGAGCTAAAAGAAGAAGAAGAAGAAAAAGAAGAGGAGGTGAGGGAGGGCATAGACAAGAGCAGCAGCTAGCAGAGGGTAGAGTGTTAAGTGGACATGTGTTCAGGGCAAGTGCTGTGCTTTTACAATTCCTGCTACTTTGCCCACAGGTTAGCGGCTGTAGGCTTGAAGACAGCTGACTCAGCTCTTTACTATGAAAGAACACTGAATTATTTTGACAGCCCTGTTCTTTTATTTGTATATCTTCTTTCAGACCTGATGGCAATTTAAAAAAAGACTTTCTGAATCTAAGAGTTATTACTGAAAGCAAAACAAAAACAAAATTGTCTGCAACCACAAAACATTTATCTTAGTCTTACCTACAATCCCATTGGTACACGAAAACTATATCTTTCCATCTATTCTATCTATCTTTCTGTATTTTTTTTAAAAAACAGACTCTTCTGCTTCTCTTCTCAACTTGTCATCTCCCATAATATTTTGGTGCCAATTAATACTAATGGACCATTTGCTTTATTTTCTCGGTTGCATGGCCTATATCTCCTTTCTGAGTAGCCCAGTGGGGAACTCAGGAGATACAGAAGCACCATTTTATTGTTTTACGTTATTTATTTAATATTTATATGTGCTTCTCGTTAACAAAGCTTGCCTCCAAACAGTGTACAAGGATAACATTTAAAATACATTAAAACAAATTAAGTACAAAAAAAAACACAGAATCGCGGATGCCAAAGACATTTGGTCATTGCTGATAGTTGGGGAAAGTCTGAGCAAACAGGGTGAGCTTTCAGTAACAGCGGAAAGCTCCCAATGACCCATTCCACCCATATTGCAGAAAAGGAGGGCATTTCAGAGGGTAGGAGCCGCTAAGGAGAAGGCTAACTTTTGTCCTGCAGGTTGCAGCACTATCAGTAAGGTCTCTTGAGGATCTCTGTGATCTACTGAGTCTCTATAGGGAAGGTAGTCTTTTCAGGAAACCAAGTTGCTTAGGGTATACATTAACAACAACACCTCTAAGGGAATGGCTAGTGAAGTGTCTTCAATTAGTCGACATGAACAAATTGATTCATGCATTTGCTTTTATAGGAGGAACAGTATGTTTTATAGATCAACATTTGTTAAGAGACACAACTATTTTGTGAATTACTGTAATGCAAATTTTCAAAAAAAGGCAGACTTGAAATAAATTTATTTGTGTAAATTATGGTTTTTTTTATTTAATCCAGCCTCAAAAGAAGCAGAGGGGTTTGTAGCTAATAGTTCCTTCAACACAGGTGTGATATGTGTGCTGTCACCAGTCTACTCAGTATCCTGGCTGCCCAATTGTGCAGTTTCTGAACCAACCTTAAGGGTTGTCCTACAGAGGGAGCACAGTATAGCCATGCATTGCATATTAAGGGGAACTGTGGGCAGGGTGATGCCATGGCTCCCCTCTCTTGTTCCCCTCTGAGGAGAGCTTGAATTTGTAGCCACATACTTTGAATCTACATAATTTGGATCTACATACTGAGGCTGCAACCTTATGCATGCTTACCTACAGTGAGTGCTACTTCCAAGTAAACAGCAGGACCAACTGTTATAAGCCCTGTGCTTTTTAAACTTCCCTCAGGGAATCCTTTCCACAGCGAACCACATCTGTCAGGGCTAGGGCAGGCCCAACACTCCGAGGTTGCAGATCATCTATTTCAAGAACAATTAAATAGGGCTGTCAGTCAGGTATACATGGCAAATATCTAAACCCTTTTGCTGTCTCTCTAACTGGCCGTCCTGTCTGTCTCTCTGGATGTGTTAGCATTATTGTGTAGCCTAAAAACGTAAGCACAACAAATGCTCCTGGAGTATAGTGCTGCTTTTATTTATTTATTTTTCCTTCCTGTGTTTGTAGGCTGCCTTTCAGGGTTGTCCCTCGTAAGAGTTCTCAACACTTTAGGAAAAATAGCAGTGATTGATGACATTGCAAGTCATAAAATAATTAAAGGAACAGCTGAAGCCCCATTAATACATCTGAAAATTACCATGGCAGCAGATAAAAACAGTATTGACAGACCTAAAACAAGCGTAAAAGCAGGCAACAACAACAAAACCCCCACAAAAAAGACTAGTGACTGGAAATCACCAGCATAAATCTCCCATTAGAAGCAGTACGGAATAATAAGCAAAGCCTTCAGTGCCTGCTTAAAAGTAAACATTGATGCGCCATACATACCGACCTAGGAAGGGAATTCCATAGGCATGGGGCCACCACTGAAAATGCTCTGTCTCTTGTGCCCATGTATCTGTCCATTATTGGTATCAAAACCACATTCAGAATCCTGGGTGCCTGTTTTAGGGTTATACTGTTTTGGCCTATAATGTTAAGATACATATATGTGTGGTGGCCTTCATACCTTGAGGAGAATCTCTTGTCTTCTGTGATAGCATCTTTTGCCTTTTCTGTACTGAAATGGCACCCCAGGTTATTCTGGTTGACATGGAAGGGCAGCTGCTTTACACAGATAGCAGTGAACAAGAGGGATGAAGGGGAGGATCAGAATTGCTTGGCCTCATCAACAGAGAGAAGCGTTGGCTATTGAAATACTTGGGCACCCAGCATTCTTCATGTGTGGGGACTTGGGGCAGTGTATCACATCACCTCAGTATAGGGGTGGGGAACTGGATCTGAGCCAGTATGCAGTATCCTTATCTTCTCCACCCCTGCAGGCCAAGTTTGACAGGTGGGTGGGCCCCACTTCTGCCATCCTGGTTTAACGTTAAGCTAGCTGATAGTGCTTTCAAAGTCTCGCGCACAACACTTTGCCATCTGCAATGCTGCAGCTTGCAAAGGGCTGTTGACAGAGCCTGCAAACCCCAACTGTTTCTTTATCTGCCTTGCACCTGGCGCCATATGTGATGTTGGGTGTAGGACTGGTGGGCCTGACCTGGCCAAAAGTCCTCACGAGCCAAATGGGGAGGCCTGGCAGGGCTGTTTAGGGCTGGAGGTTCCCCACCGCTCCCTCAATACATAAAACCTGTGTTCTAAGCTTGTATCAGAAGAAGTGTGCACATGGCTGGTGGCGATTGCATGCTTTGTTATGATTTCCTTGGGATTTGCGGCTTAACTGCTTCCGAGCAGAATTCTCCCTGTCTCCCAGCAGAAACCCTGTCCATGCTCCCCACCCCATTTCCTTTTAACTTGTCTGTCCAGAGGAGGAAACCGGTCTTTCCTCCTTCTCACTGTCAACAGAGATAGAAGAGGCTCCTGTCTGTAACAGGGCAGCGCTCCTAAGAAGAAAAGTTTCTGCAGGGCTTTGCTGGCCAGCCAGACCTCTAGAGGGCACCACTGAGAGGAGAAAGTAAGCCACAAATGTCACTGAAAGCAATTTAGCAGCTATTGCCCCCAGAATAGATACTCCCGCAGATTTGCCATCAGTAATGAATTTTCACCTGCTACTTGGCCAGCTCTGTAGTGGACACCATTCAGAGGAGAAAGGAAACACACCATGGGAAGGGTGTTTTAAGCCACTGGCTGCATTTGGAAATCTTGCAAGTTGCTGCAGAAGAGGGACTGTGAGCAACATCATGGGATGGGTTTTTCTAGGGCCAAGGTGAAACTGTAAAGCTCCCTTGTTGTTTTTTTTGTTATTGGGTGTTACAATTGAAATGTTACAATTTTTGGTACTGTTATTGTGCTGTTTTGCTATGTTATTAGGCAATTCTTTTTGTATTGTTTGGTTTCGAAGTGTGTTGTTTTCTCTGTTGTAAGCCCCTGTGAGCTGCTGCGGAATACAAATAAAATGAATGAATGGATTTATTAACTCCTTCAATTATTTGATGCCAGAGCTTACTTGAATTCTGGTGTGGGAGAGGGATTCTTGGAAGAATAAAGTAGGGTCATGCTGGAGTTTGAAGAACACCTGTAAGACTTAGGGCCCAGTTTAACAGGTCTCCTGGTTCTATTTGGTGTAACTAGCAAAGATTACAGCACCCTTAAGGGATGGATGCACACATTTCATGTTTTTCCTATGTGTCCTTCCATGGCGAGACATGGATCTGGGTCATGTCTTTATGCACTCTGCTATGGTATGGCCATGCCAAAATCACCATTGATTTTCGTAGCACTGCTGAATTTGTGGTGGTTGGTAACTTCTGTTACAATAACTTTTGTTTTAAAAAATCTCGCTGAGATTGGCAGTTTGAAGAAAAGTCTTCTTGTGGCAGGAGAGGAAAGCAGAGTTCCTTGTTTGTAACCACAGTGATCCAAATGCCACAACAATCCGAGCAAAAGACTAGTTATGAAACACAAAGGGGATCCAAGCTATTGGGGTGGGGGTGGGGGGAATCCCTTTGATTTATCCCTTTCCCAGTTGCATCTGCTTGTCTCTTTTGAGAAACTTTGCTGCCCTTTTACCTAAACAGGACCATAGTAAGAAATCCACAAGACTCTTTATTCCCTGACTACGTCTTGCTATTTTAAAAAGCTATATTTCCAGTAAGTGGGTTACAGGTTCCTTGTTAAATAGCATTTCACCAGTGAGAATATAACCATAGTAGTTGCTGTAATTTACCATTGCTGAAATGTCCTCCACCTATTTTGAAAATCCTTTGGTATGTTAGAAGACTTGTTTGTAGTTGTGTGTATAATTTGGCTTTCAAAGAACTAAAGAGCAGCTCTTCATACAGATTTCTAATTGTTCAGAGCAGGCATCCCCAAACTCGGCCCTCCAGTTGTTTTGGGACTACAACTCCCATGATCCCTAGCTAACAGGACCAGTGGTCAGGGATGGTGGGAATTGTAGTCCCAAAACATCTGGAGTGCCGAGTTTGGGGATGCCTGGTTCAGAGGCTACACACCCAAAGGGAGAATTTTAGCCCCTTTAAAAAACAAAACAAAACTTGCATGCTACCAATCTGCCATTTTTATTTAATTTATTTATAGTTTCTGATCTTAATCTGACTGTCTCCAGGCAGCTGAAGTGACAAGCAATTTTTTTAATATACATGTAATGGAAAAAGATCGAAATAAAATCAAAAACTTCTGGTTTTTAAACAAAAGCTATTGTTCCCAGCTCCCTTGATTATTATTATTTGTACGCTTTGGGGTTTTGTTTTCCCTAGGCCCTATTTAGCTTGCTTAAGCTTCCCTCAGCAGACTTCTTCCATACTGGAATGAGAAGTTTTGAAGCCGCGTAAGAGTTCTAGGAGCCATTGATCCTCCTTCTACGTTTTTGCCCTTTTGGTTTTCGAAACGGATTGCTCGCATAGCGGCTGGGTGTTGCTCAGGCAGAATCGGAAGGGGCCGAACTTTACATAAATCATTTATACTGAACGCTTGGTATGCTGGCAACATAAATCAACAGCAGTATCCATTACCATTCATTCACCCCCTCCATTTTTTTTATCAGTATTATCTTGATAGAACCGATCCCAACTCGTGGGCATGCTGAACTCTGCCGTCGGAACTCCAGCCCTTTGTAATTAATTATTCTGGGCACACAGAGCTTGGCCCTTGCTACGCAGAATAATTGCTCCCAGCCAACATCCAGGGTTTTAACTTCAGTGGCAATAATAATAGAAAGTCTCAGGTGATGCCACTATTTTAAAGTAATTAATCATTTCCATTCTTCTTGCTCTCCCCTCCCTCCCCCCTCCGTTCCCCCTGCCAATGCTCTCTCTTCCATGTTGATTTCCCCCCCTCTCTCCTCCCCAACTAGGAAGATTCTGTAATAAATCTTTAATGATATATATGTTAAGAGTGATCTGTTAACTAAACCTCATTTGGTTCTTTTTTTATTTGTATGTGTTCAAATATATATATATATATATAATATATATATATATATATATATATATTATATATATATATAAAACCCCAAACCCTGTGAATGCTATTAGTTGCGAACTTAAAATGTGTATAAAATGAATGTCTTTTTCACTGGCAGCAGAGGCTTAGCAGTGGAATCTCTGAAAGATCATTGCTTGCTTCCTTTAAAAAAAAAATGTCATGCAGCGTGTGTGTGCTATTAGAGATTGTTAATTAGCACCAGTGGGGCCGTCAAAAAACAAATTCTTCGAAGATGCTGTATTAATGCCGGATTTGGGGGTGGCGGGGTTGGGGGTTGGTTTTAGAATCCTCCTCCTTCTGAAACAGAAAGCGTGTGGTTTGTTTTCATGTCAGGTCCTTGACTGAACAAATACAAATCGTTCATTTTGCAACGTATAAAAAAACACATTGCTTGGACAGTAATCCCAGCTATTTGCAATTGTTGTTTAAAAAATAATAATCGTACAAACATGCTGTTTAGAACAATTGAGATGAATGCCCTGCCTTGCCAAGAGAAGACATTACTCTAAACAATTCTTGGTAGACCTGACCAGCCATCACATAGATTCGGTGTGACAGGGACAGATGTGACAGATCCGTTCTGACACACTTCCATACCACAAGTCAGTGGCTTGAGGTGACTCATGTCCTTCCCTTGATTCTGCCCCCTGCTGCAGGACAACACAACGATGCACGAATGAACCTTGCCATTGCCCTCACCGCTGCCAGGTATGGGGCTGCCACAGCCAATTACACTGAAGTGGTGCGCTTGCTGAAGAAGACGGATCCAAAGAGCGGGGCGAGCCGCGTGTGCGGAGCAAGGTGCAGGGATGTTCTAACAGGTAAGCAGCCTTCGCCCCCCTGTGGTATTATAGAGCCCCCTTGCTTCCTTTTACCTAACAACAGGTAACTTGCGTTGGCCACACACACACACACACAAGGCACCTTGCTTCAACAGTACTTTCAGAGACGGCGTTTCTAACGCTTGTCTCCTATGGTTTGGTGGATTCTGGCATTCCACTGGCATTCTTCCACTTCCCTTAATGCATGCGGTTTAGAGGACACAGTTGTTTTCCTGGATGAAGCACAGCTCTCCACAGATGCTGTGGTCCCCCCCCCCCCATTTCCCTTTCTGTTTAAGGAGACAGAATTATTATTATTATTATTATTATTATTATTATTATTATTATTATTATTATTATTATTATTATTATTAATTTATTTTCCTTTATGTTAGAAAGAAGAAGTTAAGGAGGGGGGAGTGCAGTGGGAGGCTGGAGTTTGTAAATATCACTTAACTTACAAAGGAGGCAGATTTCCAAAGT
Organism: Lacerta agilis; assembly: GCF_009819535.1. Taxonomy (NCBI): domain Eukaryota; kingdom Metazoa; phylum Chordata; class Lepidosauria; order Squamata; family Lacertidae; genus Lacerta; species Lacerta agilis. The sequence continues at coordinate 102,893,652 of NC_046312.1, forward strand.
GCAGTGGCATGTCATTAATGCCAATCATCTTTAACTTCTGTCAGGTTTTCATTCAATCCTGGTGCTTTGGCAAGCTAAGCCATGCTTTACATCCAAGCCCTTCTGTCAAGAAAAGCTGACGTCGTAAAATAACCGTGTGGTGTGCGTTCAGTCATAGTACCATTAAACAAATTTCAGGGTTTAAGAATGCCATTAAACAGAGAACTTGATAAATAAAGTAAAATCTGGAGAGGGGAATCTTCTGCCACTCTTTTTTCTTTTCTTTTCTTTTCATTAAAATTATCCTCAAAACTATTTTCTAATTTTTGGTAACAATACTAGCTGCTAAGCTTTTGCAGTGTGCTCTTTCTCTCTCTGTGTGTGTGTTATGTGCATGTGTGTGTAGATAAATACACACACTTCACAATAGGTTAACTTCATAGATAAATTAATAATCCAGAGAGTCAGTGAACAGGGAAACAAATGGAGTATGTGATTGATGCTGTTTTCTTTCACAGGGCAGGAATTTGATGTCAGAGCCAAATGTGTTATCAATGCTACAGGACCTTTCACAGACTCCGTGCGGAAAATGGATGAGCAGACAGTACCAAACATCTGTCAGCCAAGCGCAGGCGTTCATATTGTGATGCCTGGCTATTACAGGTAACGATATTCAGAAGCTGGATCATTTATAACAATCGGAAGAAGTGTGTCCAGTGTAGAAAATGAAGTTGTAGAGAGAGACTTGCTGCTGTTAATAGTGCAGGGTGAACGCAAGCTTTTATTTCCCCTTCTCTTCCCCCCCCCCTCCTCATTTTGGTTTAGCTCAGAGGGGGGAAATTCTTTTACTGAGGACACATGGTACAGCCCTTCCTGTAACTCTATGTCACCTTTTGAATGCTCTAAGAGCATTGCTTGTGTGTTGCCGTGCCAAAATCTGCCTCTGGAAGTGGAATGCTTTCATATCAAGGAGAAGGCTTGACTGGTTCAAACTAAAGTGAGTAAGGAAGATGCTTTCTCCCCTGCCTAATCTACTTCGCCCCTGCTTCCAGCTTAATACTGGAGCATTTTATTTGTGTGACTTTGGCAGCAAGCGCCTTGGAAGAACAGAAATTGGGCAACTTTTTGCAGGGATTTCTTTATTTGGCATGCCTCAGTCGATCTTTTACCTCTATCCACTGCTGTGTCCTCCTGCTCCTCCCTGAGTCTAGTGGCGGAGCAAGCCGATTGGGTGCCTGGGGTGGCACGCATGCCCTGTGCCCAGGGGCGGGGCCATCCGGGGCAGGACACTCCGCGGGCCTCTGAGGAGTCTGGCCTGTCTCCTCCCACTCAGTCGCCCTACAGCTGAGGGGGAAGTGCAGCGGGCGGACTGTTAGGGGCAGCACGGAGCCTTCAGATGCCCAAGCCCCACGTCACTCCCAGGAGAGACCGTGGTGGCTTGGGCGCGCTGCAGGCCCCGCAGTGAGTGCTGCCTGGCATTTTTGTCACCCCCCCTCAGTGGTGACACCTGGGGCGTCCGCCCCCTTCCTCCGCCCCTGCCCTCAGTATCATTTATTTGTTTATTAAATTTCATCTGAGGATCATAGGGTGGCTTACAATATAAAAACAAAATACATAACACAGTAAACAAGCAATAACAATTCCCACCCCAGTTTTAAAAGGCATCAATTGTTTAATAAGCCAAAGGCCTGGGAGAAGAGGATGTTTTTGACGGTGCCAAAAGATATGTATTGAAGGCACCAGGCCTAGCTTCCCTGAGTTTCGTGTAAGGAAAACTAACATGGGTATGTGAGCTGATTCATAAAGCGTTTTATGGCATAACAGCTAAAAAGGTAGTCTTAAGCAAGTTGACTCCAGGCCTGCGGCTGCTATATCAGCCTGCATTACCGTGACTGTCCTAAAGAAGTGCTTTGAATACTTGAGACGTCCTACATAATGTTAAGTATTAATAGTAGTGGATTCAAAGATGTCCCTCCACATGTGGACAAGGGATCTTCAGCTCATGGGAAACGTCGCTGGAACATCATGCAAGGAAAGTGTGTCGGCGATGGGGAATCCGAAATATGTTCCTTTCCACTTTCATGGGAGGTTGTGTATGCATAGAGCTCAAGAAGAAGCATGAGAACTGCTGTAGAACCTCTTGTTATAGCCCTGCACAAACTCATGTGCATCAACTGCAGAACAGTACTCCTCTTCTTCCACTTGGGTCTCTTGCTTTAGGCTACAAATCCCATTGAACCATGGCATCATCTCTTCCTGCATTTCATCTGCAGTATGGCTAACTGGAAGAGAACACATAGTTTAAAACAGGATCTAGCCAACAGCTGAGTAAGGGGTGTGGCATCTCAGCCCACCCTTTACCAAGGGCCATAGGGCTTGTTTCCTCTGTATATCACTTTACCTGGCCTTGCCAGAGCACAGCAAGGTACAGGAACTGGCTGCTTAATTCACAGCTTTGTTGGATTGCTCCAGCTCTCAAGTGGTGCGGGATTAGCGTTCCAGCTCCTATCATTTATGGTGGGTAGCCAACATGGTGCCGTTTTGGACTACAACTCCCATGAGCCCTAGCCAGTATGGCTCTATGGTCAGAGAAGATGGCATTTGTAGTCCACTAAACCAGAGGGCACCATGTTGGCTACCCCTGCTTGATGGTATCCTTTTTTTGGTAGCGGGATCCCCGTACTAAATCCAGCTCAGAGGTTCCGTCTTGTCAAAGTCTAGGGCATCAATTATTCACCTATAAAGTGACAGAACTCTCAGACAAGGATATCTTTATTACACTCTGCAGTTAATACATGCTTAAAACTGGACAGCTGGGGCAATTACTCGCAGCTATTTGCATGGTTGCTACGGCTACAGCCCACATCATCCACCTACTATAATGAACAAAACAAGTACACTCAAAAGCATTCAGTAGAGATGGAAGGCGGGGAGCAGCTGAAAAGCAAATATTTTGGCCTTTTCTTTTGCTACGGGAGAGCTGGGGAGTAGTTAATGCTGGTTACCCTGAGCTATTACACCTTCAGTCCTAGATGGAGCCCAGGATTGTGTGTGCAATCTGGTTTATATACTGTATAATAAACTCAGGGTCAGTCTCTCCCTTTGCCTTATTCCTCAGCATCTCTCAATATGCAACTGACTTTGTTTCAGTGACAACTCCTGCCTGTGCAGATCATTTGCTCTGCTGCTGAGTGAAAAGTAGATTGATCTCATCCTAAACATAGTTAAGCCGAGGAATTTGTCTGTATAATAAATAATACACGCCATGCAGAAATAAACAAACAAACGTGTGTATTAATTGAGCAACAGGTTTTTGCCCCCAGTGCCAACTAAATCCTGTTTAGCAGGAAAATGTGTGTTGTTTCATTACAGCTACTGGTCTCTTTGGGAAAGTACTTTGACATGATCTTGGGAAAATGGTAAATAGTTTAAAGGCTTTTTATGTGTAAATGTAGATAAGATTTAATTAATTTAATGTTAATACAATGCAAGCGTTTCCCAGTAGGTTCTTACATTTTTATATTCTTCATTAATAGTCCCTGTGTCCCTCTGCTCTCGTTAATTCTGTTCTTCAGATACATGTCCTCATATAAGTACCTCCTGCATGACTTTCTCACACTCTGATGATGTTAGTGTGACTAATCTCATATAAATTTCAACCCTTAATCCAGTTGATGTCGCCTGTAGTTTTGGCTATGTGTTGGCTGCAGCACTGGCTCTGGTTCTGGCTCTTAGAAGATGTAAAAACAGATCCCTGATCCGAAGATGAGCTTTCCTGTTTTCTTTGAGAACAGTGTTAACATAGATTCTGCCTGCAGCAGTTACATCATTGGATGTAACATTCAAAAGGATATAAACTATCCAACACCGTAGCTAAAGGGGCTTTCCCTTGAATTCAAAAATTAAAGGTAGACATGTTGGCCGTAAGGAAAAAAAATCCACATTAGGGTAATACCTTTATTGCACCAACCAGTACTCTTACTCAGGCTAGATGTAAAACAAAGCAAGGCAAGGGTTGGGGCATTGGCTGGTGGTAACATCATGAATCTGTATCTGTTGAGAGCCGTAAGGAAGAAAGTAATAGGAGGCAGCAAACATTTTTCACACTGTTTAGGTGCAGTGTGGGCATCAGGTTGCATCAAGGCCTACTGGGAAGAAGAAATAAAGCAATGGCAGATTTCAAATGAATTAAAAAAAACACCAATTGAAACATGCAGATTTATTGAAAATGAGAATAAAAAGAAACTATAGTTTATATATCTGAAGATCTTATACAGCTGTACCTTGGTTTTGAACAGCTTAGTTCTTTAGCTCCTGAACGCTGCAAACCCAGAAGTGACTGTTCCGGTTTGCGAACTATTTTTTGGAAGCTGAACATCCGATAGGGCTTCCACGGCTTCCGATTGGCTGCAGGACCTTCCTGCAGCCAATAAGAAGCCATGCTTTGTTTTCCGAACGTTTTGGAAGTGGAACGGACTTCCGGAATGGATTCCATTCGACTTCCGAGGTATGACTGTATATCTGAAGTCTTTATATATCTGAAGATCACAGGGCAGTTTACAATATAAAAACACAATAATATATAGCATAATAACAAACAAAAACAATAACCCCACTACCACCACCATTTAAAAGGCCATTGTTGTTGTTGTTTAGTCGTTTAGTGACCCCATGGACTAGAGCATGTCAGGCACTCCTGTCTATAGATAATTTAATTATTAACCCAAGGCCTGGGAGAAAAGGAATGTTTTTGCCTGGTGCCTAAAGATACGTAATGAAGCTCCAATTGAGCCTCCCAGGGGAGAGCATGCCACAAACAGGGTGCCACTGCAGAAAAGGCCTATTTTCATGTTGCCACCTTTTGGACCTCTCGTGGAGGAGGCACATGAAGAAGGGCCTCAAAAGATGATTGCAGGGTCCAGGTAGGTTCATAAGGAGAGAGGCGGTCCTTGATGTATTGCAGGCCTGCACCGTTTAAGGCTGTATAGGTCAAAACCAGCACTTTGAATTGGATATTTGTGTTTCAGTGTGCACCATCCTGGAATCCATATCTAGATGTAGGTGTGGTTCAGAAATTGACTTACCTTAACGCCAGGTGGGTTAAGGTAAGTCAATCTTTGTCATAGGCCTTCAGTCCCACCTGGAACATGGAGTTAATAAAAGTGCTCTATTTTACGCCATTGTTTTGTGATGTAGGTGAAGCTCTGTGGGTGTCCTAAAATGCTTTATAAATGTTAAATAGCATTACTGTATCCTAGAATCTCACCCTGATTGTATTCTGGAATTTTCTGTTATTTGTCATAGTAATTATTGAAAGAAGATTGAACAGGCAGTGATAGAAATGGGCAGAGAGTGGGATTTGAAATCATTTACCAATTTCCCCCAATTTAGGTTCTTCTAGCGATTCCATGACATTAAAAAAGAACATAAATGATATCCCAGCAATCTTTGCAAAGAATACACTCCGCTGTAGTTCTGCTTATTTATGCCAATTTAGAAAACCTTATTTGAAAACTTACCGAAAGTTTTTGAAGATTCTGAGTCCGTATATTAAATTTCTAAGTTTTCCTGCCTCTCTAAATCAATAGTGAATTCATTTTGAAAAGTAATTACTTGTCTGCCATGGTTTTACCTTACAAGTCCATGTTGACACCTACTTTTTAAGCTCTGCTTCTCCAAATGTATTCTTAAGCTGTATATAAATATCATCTCAAAGACTTCTTAGTTGTAGAACTTACACTTGAAGTGTATGGTAATTGTCATCTTCTCTTGGAGGGGCACTTCACATATGACATTTTTCCTTCAACAGGAAATATCTGCAGGAAAAAACACGTGCACAGTCATGTATGAGAGTGAATGTAGTTTTTGTTTGGATGCGGCTATATGGGTCTTTTATATTATCAAGCTTAGAAGCTAATTCACAACAACCTTTGATTTGACTGCTGCTTGAGTTACTATACTTTGCATTAAAACAGGTCTATCTTACTCAGATGCAGTTATTATTATTATTATTATTATTATTCTTATTACTACACTTATATCTCACTTTTCCTCCAAGGAGCTCAAGGTAGCATGCATGGTTCTCCCCTCTCCAGTTTATCCTCACGTCAACCCTGTGAGGTAGGTTAGAATGAGAGATGGTGACAGGCTCAAGGTCACCCAGTGAGCTTCATGCCTATGTGCCATTTTGATCCTTGTCTCCGAAGTTCAACACTCCAACCATTGCACCACACTCCAGTGTGGGTTTGGTTGTTCCTCCCCATTGTCCTCTTCATTACGACTTCTGCCTCCTTAAAGTGGGGGGCTTACAATCCCTGTCCAACTACTGCATGGACCAGCTGCCAGGTTAAAGGCTGAGATACACACACACCACACAACACACACACACCACACTTTTAAAACCCCCACACTTTTTACATCTAAGATAAAAACCACTATTGCCTGTCCTTTTATGTTCCCTACTACCAAACAACACCACCCTTCCATGAGATTAGGTCACTTTCAGCTGTGCTGCAAACTAATGTAGAGAGCAGATACCCAAAGACAGCAAGTTGAGCCAGAGAATACAGGCAATGTAGAAAACATATTTAAAAGGATATTCCTGTTTTTAGAGATTGTGAAACATAATACGACTGCACATATAACTTTCTCTCTTATTTGCATGGTTGTGCCTTGTGTGCCACTTAACACTCTTTCTTTCTCAGAATAACAGATGCTGGAAGGGAAACGAGAATCTGCGTGTGAGCTTTCAAAAGCTTTCCTTTGAACCCTAATTGTGCTCTGTATAAGTTCTGCAACAAGTGTCCCCAGTGTTATTCTTATGTCTCCTAAACAAGTGCTTTTTAGTATCTTATTTCTGCCTTTTTTCTTTTGGCTCTGAATGTTTTAAGGTATATATATATTAAAAAAACAATTTGCTTTATTCCAGCCCCGATAATATGGGACTCCTTGACCCATCCACTAGTGATGGCAGAGTGATTTTCTTCTTGCCATGGCAAAAGATGACTATTGCTGGTACCACGGATACTGCAACCGAAGTCACAAGTCACCCAATTCCTACAGAAGAAGATATCAATTTCATTTTGACGGAAGTGCGCAACTATCTTAGTTGTGATGTTGAAGGTAATTTCGGTGGAAATTGGCTCCAAGAATACTTCTGAGTCTATGAACCATGTTCTTTCCATAAACTGCGAAAAGCCATGCAGCACTTTTAAATTCCAGCAAATGTATCATGGCATAAGCATTTGTGGCTATAGGTGCCAGAAATGTTATCTTGAGTTCCAGGTATATACAGTGGTACCTCGGGTTACATATGCTTCAGGTTACAGACTCCGCTAACCCAGAAATAACGCTTCAGGTTAAGAACTTTGCTTCAGGATAAGAACAGAAATCGTGCTTTGGCGGCACAGCAGCAGCGGGAGGCCCCATTAGCTAAAGTGGTGCTTCAGGTTAAGAACAGTTTCAGGTTAAGAATGGACCTCCAGAACGAATTAAGTACTAACCAGAGGTACCACTGTACTGTATGCACACAGTTGCGGGATGGAGGAACAGACTTTAAATAAACTAGTTGGATGGGAATGAAATGCTGGAGGTACAGTGATATTTGCACCAAGGTGTGCTTAGACTGACGCATGGTGTTGCTTGTGATATGAGGCAGAAATGCACCATGAAAAAGCGTAGTTTGGTGAGTATGTCCTACAGTGGTGATATCCAACCCATCCAGTTAGATGAGCTCTGAGTGGCAGTGGAGCATCATTGGAACAGTTTCGGTAAAGTAGGTTAGGCTGAAAATAGGATCACCTACGGATCTCCATGACTGAAGCTGATTGCTGCGTTCCTTTGCGTTTTTCACACACAATGCAAAGGGCAGGTGTGCCTCCCTAAATCTGCAGTGAGCAAACGCTAAAGATCCACACCTGCCCTTTGTACTGCAGCAAGCATCAGTGTTGCTTAGCTGTTGTATAAAAAGTATGAAACAGTTTTGTCTAATGATCTGAATATGGATTTGTTACATCTAATTCCACCTCCCCCCCCCCGACTATGGCACCACATCATATGATAGTCACATCTGTTTTTACCTTCCTGGGAAAGTTATTCAGAGTTATGTGACTTTTGCTCGACGTACCTTTAGAGTAATAGGGTATGTAAGAAGGGTAAATGCCTAATGTCAATTATTCCAGCACAAACTACTGTTCATGGCCTGGCACAATCACAAACATAAATAAGAAATTTCTAATTAGTATTTTAAATGATAAATCAGACACTGATTATATTATATAATAGTATAATGGACTACTGTATTTGCATTTCAATATCACCCCAGATGTGCAAGCTCACCATATAGTTAGAGATGCATTGAAAGCACCTGCTGGGGGAATTTGTATAGCAACATTCAGCAAGAAGAAGAAAAAAAATCATCATCATCATTAGTTATTATTTATTGAATTTATATACCACCCTATACCCAGAGGTCTCATTATAAATATTCAGAATTTGGAAACCCAATATAAAAATAGGAGATCTTCAGCAATTTTATCAATGTGTGGAATTCTAATAATTGTATTTATACCTTCAGAGTATTTAACCCACATTAAGTGGTAGGATTTGTAAGAGGTGGGTGTAGCTGCTAGCTTTCAATAGATCCTTAGGCATTAGAGAAATAGAAAGTCTCTACTTTAGCTGTGATTCACTTTCACCCTGCATAGCTTGATTTTTTTTTTTTTTAAAAAAAGTTAAGAAATCTGCCAGCAACAACTTCCTGCTGTATTCAGCTTCTTTAGAATGATCTAAAACTAGGAAAGTTATTTCCCCCCACCCATCTCAACAAGGGGAACACTGGGAAGCTAAAATGGCACACTGTTTGTTTAATATAGGTCAGAGGTAGCCAATATGGCACCATCCAGATGTTTTGGATTCAATCCCCATTGTCCCTGACTGTTGACCAAATTTCACAACGTCTAATGGGTACCATATTGGCTATCCCTGTTATAGGACATTGAAGAGTCTTTTGATAATCAGCCAACTGGAGTCTGATTTGAGTATTGAGATACACAAGAAGCTTCAGATTTCATTACCAAGCCCCTGAATCATCTATTCCTTTTAAAACGATTGTATAAAAAGGCATGAACTCTAAGTTGCCCTTTGTAGGTGTTGACAGAGGCTGAATATTCATATTCGGCAACCTCCTCTCCACAGACTGAAAATTCTAGATTGCTTGTTTGTTCTTCCTTGAAATGGGTAATTGATAGTTCTGTTATTGTTGTAGCCATTAAAGAAAAATGGTCTACCGGAGAAGGGGGAAAAAACCCCTATCATTAGGTCCCTCGTGCAGAAATTAATAAAGAGCTGTGGTTTGTCAGGCAAGGTGGTTGGTTACACTAAGCTGCAGCTTGGAGAATTGATTAAGACAGAATTTTTTGCAGGGCAGTTCTGCCGAAGTAGTTTTCTTGAGCGTTTTAATTCTTTTGAAAGTAACCAACCTGGGTTGCACACTGTTTTTCCACATGTGTAATTAGTCGTATTATAGATTGTCTGTTAGAGAATTAACAATTGTGCTGGCCGTATCAACTCACTGCAGACCTGCCTTTTTTGCTGCCAAAGACAGTGGCAGGGTTATCAACTTACACAGGCTTGGATGTGTTCCAGCTGTTTAATTATAGTGTCACACATGCTGCTTTTTTCTAGTTTCATTAATTTATAAATGTAATATGGTATCTTATTTCTGTGATTAGCACTTCATTCTGGTGGGTTAAACATGCTGGCAGAACAACATTGATTTCTCTGATCTCTTCTCTGTTCTTTCGGGATATTTTTACAAGGAACTATTGATTTTTCTGTAACACTCCTGTGAAGCAGTATCTTAAAATATGTAACCCTCCCCCCCCCAGACCCTGACACACAAGCCTTTGTGTAAGATTGCTTTTATCCATCGTTAAGTAAGAGGATGAAATTAGTTTTACAGACTTTCGCAGCTCTGCTTTCATTTAGGGGAGGTTAATAGTAAAACATCTGCTCTGTGAGTGAGAAGGGAGTCTTGAGGTAACATTATGGTCTTTATCGTGGCCAGGTCCTTTTCGCTTTTTAAAGGGTCACTTGGGTGCTGTTGTTGGATAAACAAGATTCCGGTTTTTGCTTTGGAAGGTGGCACTTGTCATGATTATCACCCGAGCAGTGGTTTGTGACAACTGCACCAAAATGTACACCACTTCTAGTATAGCGCTGCTGATTGCGTCTCAGAGGGCTAGTTTAGGCCTTTTTCAAAGTACAAATTGAAACATTATGAGAAGCTGTGTAACTGTGGACCAAAGACCGTAAAAGTACTTTGATATTTAAAGTTTGTCCAATAGACCTTCATGCAGCACATAGTTAAACTATTATTAGTATTAGTATTATTTATTCATTATATAGTGCCCTTCATCTGAAGTTCCAGCTGTGTACAATTTTAAAACATAATTAAGATAGCATAGTAATTAAAAAAAAACCCCACAGAAAAATAGTAATAGCAGTCTCCCCACTTTTAAAATGCCATAGATTATTCAGTAGCCTACTCTCACATGAGTCATGACCACCAACTCAGATGAATGGATAAATTCATGGAGGAGAAAGCTTATCAATGTCTACTGGCCATGATAGCTATGCTTTGCTTCCACAGCTGGAGACAGTAATGCTTACAAATGCCAGTTTGCTGGAGACCACAGAAAAGGGAGAGCGCTCTTGTGCTCAGGTCCTGCTTGTGTGTTTCCCACAGGCATCTGGTCGGCCACTGTGACAACAGGATGTTGGACTAGATGGGCCAATGGCTGGATCCAGCAGGATCTACTTAGATTCTTATGACCTCTCCAGGACTCTGTGTGCTTGATTTTGAGGACAGGGCTCCTACAAGATTTGTTAATGTCCACATGGATATAGCAACTAGCCTCCTTGGGTGTTGTTCACAGAAAGGCAGAATATAAATTTGACTCGTAGGTACCAGTAACAGTTTTAAAGCTGATACGAGCTGAGCAAAGTGCAATATAACTGCTGATCAGCAGACTGTCATGCTTAGTGGCCTAAAATATTAATATTTTCTTCCTGTTTTGAGATCCAGCAGTGTTCCTTTCTTCATAATCATGGTCTTTCAATATTGCGTTAGTTGCACATACTTGGTTTTCTTCATTGTAAAACACATACATTTTATCCCGACTTTCCTCCAAGGAGAATAGGGCAGCTGAAGATTTCACACCCATTTTATCTGTACAACAGCCCTGTGGCATACATTAAGCTTGAGACTGGGAAAGTGACCGACTCAAGGACACACAGTTTCATAATAGAGCAGGGATTTGAGTTGTCTTATGTCCAACACCCATTTTCACTTTGCTGCCCTGGCTCTAGTGACATTTCTGTTGTGTGTTTGTTGGGTTTGTTCAGACCTTCAAACCATTGCATCAGTATCCTTCAGATTAGGGACATGGGCCGTTGGAGGAATACACATTTATATTATATATTATATTATATTATATAATTATATATATATTATATATATATATTTTATTGAATTTTTACACTGCCCTATACCTGGAGATTCTCAGGGGGGTCACATGCAGGGTGGTTCATAGGAAGAGGCAATATGCAAAAGGAACCTTCATAAAATTGCCAAACTTCTGCATTTCTTTCTTCCCTTTTTGGAAGGGAAAGGCTCTTTTCAGTTAGGTGAACTGTGTATATATTTGTATGTGCATGGGGCAGAGTTTTGTATTAACTACCGGTACATATGGTGTGAATGCTTACAGTGGCAAAGCTGTTCCCTCACCCCACTCACCTTGTATATTATATTGCCATAGCAGTCATTCTGTGAACTGGCCCTTGGATGGTTGTGCTTTGATATGATTTATTATTTTATGAAAATTCTTACAGCGTTTTACAGCCTGCCTCTGCTGAAAAAATACCTTATGTGGGGGGACGCTGGACCATACTGTCAAAACTATATATTGAAACTACCTCAATTATATTGTCAAATAAATGACACCTTCTGTGATATTAAGTACGAGGCTCTACAGTTGATCATTTAATCTGTGTTTCTCATCTTCCATTGGGAGATTTTCCTTTTAAATTTGGCAGAAGGAAAGACTGTGCGCTCACTCGCCTGACTGCGATCCTAGGTTGGAAAACACTGAAACAAATTTGTTGAGGGTTGTTATGCCTTAGTCCTTCCTGAAGCACATTGAGGGTAACAACAACAACACTTGCTGTGTGCTGCTTCATTTTGTGTTTTTCATTTGGACCAGTGACATCAGGTTATGTAGTCTCATAGAATATACTTCCTGTTCACATTCCTGTCCCACTTTACAGTATACTGTAGGCTTGCAAACCTGTTTTCAGTAGAAGCGCTAAGAAAAATACTTTTGTAATTAGAGGCCCTAGCAGTGAATGTTGAGTTATATTAAACGTTTTCCAGGAAATAAACAAAAGAAGGGAAGTGTGCTCTAAAAAGAGGATAGATGCAATGATAGTAAAACTATGGTGCACATAAAACACTTTGCTATAAGTTTAAAACTTCTGTGGCAATAGTCTATTCACTGGACATAGCTACCAGAAGGCAATGAGAGGTTGTCATTCTGTGTCCCCCCCATCCCCCCATATATATTTTCACATTTGCTGCACTTTGGGTAAAGTTCAGTTTACATTTGTGTGACAGTGCTTACCTGTTTTTATCCCTAGTGCCACCAGTGGTCATAATCTAATGATCCTGTGGAGTTTATAGCTGTATTGATAAATGGATAAAGAATTTTTATTTATTAGTCTCTCCCCCCCCCCCCCCGAGTGACTCAAAGCGACTTACATTAAAACCAGTGAAGAAGAACCATTAAAAAACCTAAAAACACACCCATACAAATAAAAGGCATGGCTTACAGATCCCATCTCACTAAAATGAGGCCATAATGCCACCTTCCAAATTAAGGGCCAAAAGCTGGGTAAAGAGAAAAGTCTTTTCCGGGGTACCTAAAAATAGATGGCACCAGGCTTGTAATATTTACACAAGAGGGGAGTCCCCAGTGAAAAGGCCTAATCTTGTGTCTCTAGCCTCTGAACCTTCCATGGAAGGGGGCACATGAATTATCACAGAGTCTGGGGTGGTTCATTTAAGGGAGAGGCAGCCCTTGAGGATCTGGGCTCCTGAACAGCGTAATTGGTCAAATGCTTGTTAGGAAGATAGAGCAATTATAGCCAGTAAATGTAGAAGCAGCCAGAGTATTTATTTTCATTTTATTTGTTACATTAATTCCCCTTTAAGAAACTGATGAGTGGCATTGTAGTCGCACTGGATCAGTTGAGACATATTATTCCCCCATCCACCAAAACATGGCTTCAAGGGTTGGGATCATGCTGCAAGCTTGCAGACTTCCTCTGGCTAAAAAAAAAGTATTAACACATAATTTTAAAAATGCAATGAAGCAATCTAAAGGAAATGATGTGCAGAATGCAAAATTAAAGGAGAAAGTAGCTCATTACTGACTTGGTTCGGGAAGGTAAGGTGTCATGTTGTTTTCAAGAGAAGTATCAGATAAGACCCACTTATGGAGGAGGTTCCTTGGCTCTATTCCATCTTCATGACAAGTGGATAAGTAAAGTGTTTTGGTGCTTGCCGCAGTGACATTTTCCTGACCCTTTTAAGGTGGTCCAAAAGGAAACAGCGTAACCTGAGTACTAAAAGAAATAATAAATCCAAACAGAGGGCCATAAGTGTGAAAACTGATAAATTTTAAATTTCCTTGACCTCCTTCACCTATGCAGAGCCACTCAGAAAATCTGCCTTCCACAAAATGCATGCAGTGAATGACTACAGTGTTCTTTCCCAATGTTTGACCAGATTAAAATATGATGAAACTTTTGGAGCCACTCAACACAGTCATTCTGTGTGTGGCTGGCCAAGCTTGGATTGTATGATGCGTGTGACATGTGGTTTGTCTGAATAGTTCCGGGCATATTGTGTTTTTGCACTTGGCTACTTAAGCCACAGTACTAAAAACACAGTAACTTTGAGGTTTGCCCAAGCATGTACCTAGATTATCTGTTCTTCATTAGCATGGTGCAATTTGGAGTGAAAAATGAGCAGTTGGATTACTTGGAGTAGATGTGTTAACTGCTGTATTTTTTGCTTGCTATGTCAAAAAGCAAGTTAGAGGCAGGCTTGTTATCATTCTGCTCCTAGGAAGATAAGCAAGTTGTGGTTCCAGATATTCACCCTCTATCCAACGATGTGAATAGTGATGATACCAGCAGCATGGCTTACCATGCTATCCAAGTATGGCCATTGTCTATATGTTTCTAGGAGGACCAGAATCTTAAAAATGATCATGGGTGTTCTCAATATTCTATTGAGCTTGAAGGTAATAAGACACATGTATTGTGCTACATGTTGTCGTGCTGAGATCTAAAGTTAACTTTCTAATGCCCTTTGGGGTGTGTCAGCATAAATTGCATGTGTACTTAGCTGCTTGTCTGTTGTAGCATTGTATGGCAGAAAATGCATGCTTTTGAACGGCTGTGGGAACAGATTTTTATAATGCCTTTGTGATCAAAAGGTTTCATGACGTTAAGACATTGGTGGTGGTTAAATTTTGACATCCAGGAAATGTTTCTATGTGATTTCCATTGATGCATACTTTCATTTTGGGTAAATTAGACTATGTTTTCTTGACACCCCCCTTTTCCAAAATGAGTATATACTGCTTAAACATTAGGCGTTACTGAATCAAAAGATGCAATGGCATTGGATTTGTACCTCTTTTTTCTTTCTTTTTACCTTTCTGTCATTAACATTTGTGGAACTGGCAATATTATTTCTCCAAGGTTATATTGTTGGCATATTTTTAAAATTGTTGTTACTTTCCCGAGGAAGCACTTCTGATGGGATTTCTTTTTTTTTTTTCCTTTTCAACCACAGTGAGGAGAGGAGATGTCTTGGCAGCATGGAGTGGGATTCGTCCCCTAGTAACAGACCCCAATTCGAAAGACACCCAATCCATATCTCGGAATCACGTGGTGCATGTTAGTGACAGCGGCCTTGTGACTATAGCAGGTACCAGACCTTCACTTTCAACCTGAGATGCTTGGGCGGGGGGGAGGGGGGGTGAAATGGGTGAAGTGGCTGGGTGCTGCACTTGAAAGAAGCGATAAGTGGAAGGGCTATGCCACCCTCTTCCAGCACAACACTTGCTTTGTTTCAGATGGCATCCTCCCATTACCTCTTGGTAACAGAAAATATTTGTAGACTAAGGTTTGTTAGCTCAGTTGTCATAGCTTGATGGAAGACCCCGTGAGTGCATTTTTAGAGAGGAACAGGCACTGGCCTACAAGTGACTTAAATACAAAGGACTATGCACACTGCACACCTCAAGTCATTAGTAGCAGTACCAGTAATACCCCTGGTGTATCAGAGAACCACCCTCATCTTTCCCTGCCAGCTACTGATGTGAGCAACAATCAGGTATGGGTCAAGGCACAGGAACATTCTTCTAGCAAGACAGTAAGCAATAGAGGTGCTTCATAAAGCAATAGGCAATCAAAACAGCTGTGTGGCATATTTGCTGGTCCCGGGCACTTAATTCTCCCAATTATAGAGCCTTTTCAACTCAGCGGTTGCACTGGCTGAAGCCAATGCAAAGATTCCCACTTGCGCAATGGGGCTTTCCCTCTACATGCACCCAACGCCCCCCCCCCCCCCCGATCTGCTCTGAACAGTCAGGAGAACCCCCAGAACAGCACATGGGGAGAGGAGAGGAGAGATTGTTCTGTTGTGCAAGTGGAAATGCTTGTGCCGATGGAACAATTTCCTTAGCACTAAGTTGAATGCAACACCAAGCCAACATGAAAGAGCCTTTGCTCTGACCTTAATAAACTGGCAGGCTTTTTTAGTCATTGAATTCTTTATTAGTTAATCGATCATTAACTTTAATGGTCTAGCACCTGGTGCCGAGTGAAGTTAGTCAGATGCGTAGACTGCAATTCTCAGTTCTGAAACAATGGGACTTTTCGAGGGAGAATAGTTTTAAGGGTTGTTACATGGGATTTGTATTGGATTGTAGCTTGATTTTGTAATTTAGAAACCCCAAACCGCAAATTATAGGAGGTGGCAGATGCAGGGTGCCTTCAGTATCTTTTAACATTAATGTTTCCAGGTGGGAAATGGACAACCTATCGCTCGATGGCAGAGGATACAATTGATGCTGCAATACGTACTCACGGCCTGCGCGCGGGTCCCTGTAAGACAGTGGGTCTCTTCTTACAGGGTGGAGAGGGTTGGAGCCCGACTCTTTATATTCGACTGGTTCAAGATTATGGACTTGAGAGTGAGGTGAGGCTTGTGGTGTGATTTCTTTTAAATCTTAAAACTTTGCCATAAAGAATACAACATCTTGGATCCGAAGAACTGTGAGCAGAGGGGAACGTTATTTTTATTTCACAATACTTTTGCAGCTTGATTGTACTAAAACCTCAAAGCAGTTTACAAAAAAAAGGATATTTCCCAGTCCGCTGTAGCTTCCTGCAGCCGGCCCCCAACCTTTCTCGAGGGTTTTGAAGGCCACTATTGAACAGTGTGGGCTGGGTTAACTGCGGAGGGGCTGTGGGAGGAAGCACCTTCTATGAGCAGAGGAGTGTGTGACTTTCATCTCACTCGTCCTCTGGGTACTGGTGTTGGTAGGGACTATTGCCCTGCCCTACTAACTGATCCAGGTGTTGGCACTACAACCAGCCTACGAATGTTCAGAGGGGCCACACAGGAAGCAAAGAAAGATGGAAGAGGCTGGCATGAAGGCCGGGAATGAAGGAGAAGAGGGAGAAGCTAGAATGAGTCAAAAGGTTGGGAATTGCTGGGCAAGCGGTAGTGGAAGAAAGGGAATGGGGCTTCCCTTCTCTCACTCAAAATGCCTCTTATTTTGGCCCTTATCTAATTCAAAGTTCTTTGTTTAGATTAATGATTTTTTTAAAAAGTATATGCATCAAATGATTAAAAGGCAACTATAAATGTTGTTTAACTGGGCTAAATTGAGCCCTAACCCATTATTACTACTACTATCATTTCTGTTGTTGTTGTTATTCAGGGGCTCTGTGCTCTGTAAGCCCAATTTACACAATCCCAATTTTGATCAGTGTGCGCACGCGCACACGTCCTGTCTCCTGACCGTGACAGTCGAAGAAGCCTCTTGGCTTCTTGGTCCCAAGTGAAGCTATTCTTCAAATGTGACGACAGTAGCAGAAACCTTGAAGCGTCATTAGTCACTGTTCCATTGATACATGCATAGCCGTGTTAGTGCTAGCCTAAGCGTTCGCAGCATGAGCTGTTTTCCTCCCACCCAGCCCTCATCGGTTGCCGCCTTTGACCTATTAGTTAACAGGCCACAGGAAAACTGTCAAGAGCAGTTCTGTCTATATGGAGCTGTATTCCAGGAAGTGCCGGCTGATGAAACAGTTCTTTTTTAAACCCGCTCTTGATCCCGTAGGTGGCTCAACATCTCTCAAATACATTTGGGGACAAGGCCTTTGAAGTGGCAAAGTTGGCCCAGGTGACCGGGAAGAGGTGGCCTATTGTTGGAAATCGCCTGGTTTCTGAGTTTCCTTACATTGAGTCTGAGGTATGACGGTGAGACCCTTTGTTGTCATATTGCTTCTTTTCTTCTCCTCCGCACCCCAGTTGTGTTTAAATGCTCTGCTCTCTCGAAGATGCCATAGCTTAGCTTATTCTGCCTACTACCTGGTGAAACCAACTAACAGAGGTAGCGCTATACACAGCGAAGTTCCCCCTGCCTCATTCTATCCTCCCCACACTTCCCCAGTTTAAATCTTGGCTCTGCCATTAGGCAAGCCAATATCTCTCAGCCTTGGATACAGTCTCCATCTGCGACACCAGCGTGATAAATACTGATCTACCTTACAGGGTTGTCGTTATTATAGGCAAAGTGTGTTTAACATTCTAAGGCGTTATAAATGTTTGCTGTTATCCAGGTAATTCAGATTGTCCTTCCCATTCCCCATAGGGGGGAAAGCAGAACAGGGCTGCCGGTAGGAACTGAAGAGGGTGGTATGCTTAAGGAGAAGCAAACAGCAGGTGGAATTCTGTGCACGCGTATGAGCTAGAAAGGATGTAAAGCAGGACAGGTTTTACACTGCAGTGAGATAAGCATGCGTTACCTGCTCTTGTGTCTGCACATCAAGCTGCTGTCAAAGGCATGGCTGCAGTGGCCAGTCAAAACGCTGGCAATCGTATTAGGATCCTGGGAATATTGGGAGGAACAGGCACAGGGCATGTAGCAGTGTGCAGAGAGTACCTTGTAAAGTGCCGATGGTGGAAGATCTACTAAGGCCAGGAAGGGATTGCAGTTCTCTAAAGAATATTTATACCTATGGATGAATCTCTCCTTCCCTGCCCAAGAGAACGTGAAGTATAACCCCTCAATTTCTGGGTGAAGTGTGTTTTGATCAAATGCGATACCAAATGCACCTCTTTTTAATCTGAGAAAACAAAAGGACAGAGGACCATTGTAGTGTAACCAAAGTTCATCTCAGTAGCCCAGAATGTATGCTTTCGAATCAGGGTGATGGTGGGTGACTCCATCTTGAATCACAGTCTGTATACATTACATTACACCACCTCTTTCCCTTTTCTTTTTAGTATTGTAATCTCTCTGTCCAGAGCCAGGCTATCGAACTGAAACAGATCTTTGAGCATTCTCTCTCTGTGTCTCTGTCCAAATATTGTAGATTGAGTATGCAATCCAAGAGTATGCCTGCACTGCGGTGGATGTGATTGCTCGCCGCACACGCCTGGCCTTCCTGAACGTGCAGGCTGCCGACGAAGCCTTGCCAAAGATAATTGAGATAATGGGGAAGAAGCTCAAATGGAACGAACAGAAGAAAAAGGTACAAGGGCGGGCCTCTAGGTTCACAGCAAAAGGATTGCAAGATCCTTCCTCAAGAAACTCTTGGGCGAATGACCCATAGTTGCTTTGGATGTTATTTTTGTCAGGGTTGTTAGAGTTGTTGGCCTGTGGAGGTTCAAATCCCCACTAAGCCAAGATGCTCCCTGGGTGACTTCACACCTGTCGCTTTCTCTCAGCCAGACCCTCCTTGCGGGGTTGTTGCAAGATAAACGGTGAAAGAGACATATGTACTCCCTTGAACTCCTTGGAGGTTGTGTGTGTGTGTGTGTGTGTGTGTGCATACACACATGCACATATATGCACAGACATGCATGGGTGCACACACCCTATTCTGGTTGGGCCCAAACCACATGCTACGTTTACTCAAGCAATGCTGCCTCCCTTTGGGGACTGATCACCCTCCCTGCTTTGACATTTGGAGGTACTCACCATCTTCCCAGAGTTCCCTTTCCCCCAAAAGCCATGGTGGAGAGAGAGGAGATAAAAAAAACATGGCAACCCCAATCCACATGGTGAGTACTGCAACTCTTGCCGTAACAACTTAGACCTGTTACTGAGGGCAGGCCGGTTCCTGCCCCCATGTGCCTTCCTGTGGTGCATGTAGTTTGCACAGGAAAAAAGAACGTATTTCATAAATGGGCTCCCCCCTGCCCCCCCCCCCCAGTAGCTGTACTGCATGTTCTCAGGGAGTTCCAGTATCTTGTTTTCAGGCCTTTTGAAGCCAACTTACTTGCTATGGAAAACGTTGTTTTGCCAAAGCAGGATAGCTGGTTTCATCTGTAAGCCCCTACTTCCTCAAAGGAGCAGAGCCTGGAAAACACTGAAAGTGGTCAGGCACATTGAATACAGGAGCAGAACAGCAAGGAGCTGAAAACAGTGCAAAATGAAGTTTTGGAATGGAAGAGGGGATTTGAAGATTCCCAACTAGGGGCTGCCTCGTTGTCCTGCTGTCTGAAGAGAGTAATCACAGCAAATGCCAGAAGCCCTCAAAAATTGGATGCGTTGAAGCCTGTGTCTCGCCATTTAGTGTATTTATTGTAGCTATAAGATGCCAGCATTAAATTTAAAGGCCATCTCTCGTCCCTTTCTCATCCCTGCAAGCACAAGTCTTGCTGACATCGCTGCTAGTTGCATGTGTGGATTGAGGGCACGTTAGAGCCTTTAAAATCTTTACATTGCACGTCTCCCGGAGTAATTATCGCTTGATAATCAACACTTGTACAACCAAACCAGTGATCTAGCTGAAGCATGAAATGCTGCCTAATCTTAATTACCTTGTTCACCTTTAAGCACTTTTTGGTCATCAACTGCTGATATTCCTCTAAGGACCAGCAATTATAATTAAGTGAAAGGAGCCAGTAAAACATTACAGCAAAGAAGGAATTCGGAATGTAAATATTTGCTGTTACCCTAGAGTTGAGACACTGTGTGCTGCTCTCTCTCCGTATAGGAGCAGCTTGCAGAGGCGAAGAAGTTTTTGTACTACGAAATGGGCTACAAGGCACGATCAGAGCAACTGACGGATCGCAGCGAAATCACTTTGTCCCCAGCAGATATTGAGAGGTAAATACATTGTGCAAGCTAGTAGTTGCTATTCTCGGGGGTCTAGATAGAACTGCAGTGAGTAGGTGGCGAGTGTTAAGAACAAAACCTCCAGCTGTGCAAGCTGGGCTGAGATGGCAGATCCTTATATTTAATTTTGCTGCCATTGTACGTGATGTCTCTTTGTGTTTATTTGCCACGTTTGAGGCTGGCTTGAGGGGTGTATGGGGTGTTAGGAGATGAGTAGGACCTCTGGTGGGGGATACATATTGCTCCTTCTGGGGTACTTCTTGATCCCCACCCTGCACTCAGCTCTCACCCGTGACTCCTAGAAGCTGTAAGCATGTGCCAGTGCCCACACTCTTGGAAATGGTTTTGACTGGCCTTCCCTCCTCCATGCGAAGACAGGATCTAGCAGATTAAGTGGATGAGACCAATAGTGGGTCCAGTGGTCAAGAAGGTGGTTTCTGCATGAGCTGTAGAGGGAAATGATGGGCAGATGGGACTTGGCAACCTGGGAAGGTTTCCCATCTAGGAGACGGAAAACTCTGATCCTAAACCACCATTGCCTTGTGGGATATCTTTGGGAGAAGGAAGACTAAAGAGTAAGCCCTACATAAATCAGGAGTGGAGTCCCTAAGATGGTTGGATGGCATCATATACACCTCTTCCTGGCAACTCCTGGTGCCTAACATAGTGCTCTGCTTTCCTTTGGACCACATCAGCAAGGCTGAGAAGGGAGGGTCTTGTCATCTGGGCAGCCCAGGACACTGCCCAGACTTGCGCCTAAGGGAGGTCACTTCGGCTTGATCTCACCCCTAGAGTACTCCATTGTCTCTCAAGACAGACAGATGCTGTTAGGTTGCCTTGAGCGACTGTTTGACATTCCCTGATTGGTTGAGAGCATTGGGCATAATTATATCTCTGTCTTGGCTCAACATCTGTTGGGTGCGTGTATGATACTGCCTTATGTACTCAGATGATTAATCCATCTAGTCCGTTAACACACTCTCTCTACACTGACTTGTAGTGGCTCTCCTGAGCTTTCAGGCCAGGGATGAGGAACCTGTATGGCCCTCCAGATATTGTTGGGTTCCCACTTCCCATCAGCCCCAGCCAGCAGTCAGGGATGATAGGGCTTGTAGTCTATCAACATCTGGAGAGCCACAGATGTTTCTCATCCCTGCTTTAGGCAGACATTTCCCCCACTTCTGCTACCAAGATTATTTAACTGGAGATGTCAGGGACCGAATCTGTGTGCTTGTGTGCAAAAGTGTGTGCTCTACTATTGAGCTGCATCTCCTTCCCCAAGATGACTGAATCCTGGCAGTACTTTGTATGGTAGAAGGTGATATGTTATGGCATTGAAATGAGGAAAGTTGAGTAGTGTTGGTGACAATAACCGTGGCACTGGTGGTGGAGATTTTGCAAGGAAGGAGGAGAACATCCCATAGATTTAGGTTGGGCTTCGTTATAAAACTGCTTTTGCTGTTTGGCATTATATAGCTGTTTCCTGAATTATCCAATTTTGCAGATATAAAAAGAGATTCCACATGTTTGATAAAGATGGCAAAGGCTTTATTACCATAGTGGATGTGCAGCGTGTGTTGGAGGTAACATTTTACTTACTTTAAAAAAATACTATCAGAATTGCCCGACGTGCTATTAATAGTGCTTTGTTAATCCAGGATTGTGGTTTTTTTTCTTTCATAAACTTTTATAGAGCATCAACTTTCAGATTAATGAAAGAGCGCTCCATGAGATTTTGAATGAAGTGGATTTGAACAAGAATGGGCAGGTTGAACTCAATGAGTTTTTGCAGGTGAGTTGGTTCCTTTTAAATATGTGTGATTGTTTTTATGCATATATTTTATAATATATGTAAAGTATAGCATGACAAGAAGGGGGGTGGGCAGGCAGCCCAAGCGAGCTTGAGGGAGTGGGTAGCTAAAACAGGCTGTAACAGCCCACCAGCTCCGCTGGATTCTTTATCTGCCATCCAGATCCCCAGGCCACTTGGCGCCACCACAGTGGCATCTCGGAAGTCAAATGAAATCCGTTCAGCTTCCAAAACGTTTGGAAACCAAGGCGCAGCTTCCGATTGGCTGCAGGAAGCTCCTGCAGCCAATTGGAGGCTGCAGAAACCCCGTTGGACATTCAGATTCCAAAGAATGTTCGCAAACCGGAACACTCACTTCCGGGGTTGTGGCGTTCGAGACCCAAAACGGACGAGTACCAAGGTGTTCGGGTCCAAGGTACGGCTGTACTGGCTGCTCTCCTCCTCTGAGGCTGGCCTCGTAATCCACTGCTGCCACTGCTTGATTACCATGAATGCAGAATGCAGTTTTAGCCTATGATCTGGCTGTTACATAGTGCAGGCAGGTAGGCCTTGAAGTGAAGGTCTCTGAAAAGCATTTAATACTTACCTTTTCATCTTAGATTTTTGTCAGCAAATTGGTAATGGGAATGGTGTTCCTTGGTTGGGCAAAACATTAAATCCTTTGTTTCAAACTCAGTTGTGATGACTCCTTAGGTTTCTTCCTACTCACCCCTGCGGTTTCTCCCTTTTAAAAAATTGATCTCTGGCCTACTTTCTGACTTAACCAATTCTTGTAGACTTGGCTTAAATATAAGCAGGCAAATATTCATGCTCAAAGTTTGTCCTTTCCATGCTCATAACACTGACTTGTATGGAGACTGATTAAATATTGATTTAATATTTCTCCTGATTTTTTTTAATTAATGAATTTACAGGATGTTAATTTATTTTGTGCATCGGCAACATGTTAGATGGCACTTAGTCTAGTGGTGAATCAGCACAGTGTTGCTCACATTGTCCAACATAAGGGCCAATGGCCCAGGACATGATTTCTTCTTAGTGGTCCAATGCTGAATATAAATTCAGATTTATTTATTTTTTGCTCTTTTCAGAGGCTAGCTGTATCTGTGATTTTGTAAACCATTTAAATGCAGGTTGGAAGGATTTTTGCTGCATAGTTGCCAATGATTTGACAGACGGATTTTCCATTTTTAAAACACAAGCATTCTTTTTTTTTGTTTTGTTCCAGCTGTATGATAGGGATAGAATATCTTGCATATTCTCTTCCCATCTCATTATTAAACATATTTGAAAACTGAAATTCAAAAAGAGGGGAGGAGCAAAACAATATACCCCCTTCCTAGGGTAAAAATACTAAATTTGTGCTATTGGGCTATAATTAATTTGACATCTGCTTGACACATGGATTACTCCAGGATCACATTCATGCCACATTCAGTCTCCAAGCACACCTGCATTGTTAAAATCTGTGCACTCCATCTTTCAGTTCTCTCCCCATGTATTTATTTTAGGGGGGGGCGCCCACCCACCCAGACTTATAGCAAAGTATGAGAGGCAGCTTGAGATGGGGTGGGGGTAGTGTATTGCTCCAGACAACAGCAAGTAAATCACTGCAATCTCTCAATCAGCGTTCATCTTGCTGCATGTTTCTTTGCTTGATGAATCCTTTAGCACATGGTATAGCCTTTTCCTTAGCCAGATCCGCCCGTGGGGTTTGATAAGTGAAGGGAGAAGCTTGTGTGCATCGCCCCCTCCTTCCTTCGCACGGCCGATTCCCTCCCCTGTTGTAGTTAGAAGTATCCATATCCTGCCCGCAAGCAGAATTGGAACCCCAGTTTTTGAAGTCTGTTCTCATTCTTGCTAGCAAGCAAAGTTAGCGGTAACCGGAGTTTTGCCGAGTTCTAGACATTGTGGCAGTTCTTGACATTGTTGCCACGAATCAGAAAGTGCGGGAGAGTATCAGCACACAGGAGGTGGAGGAGAAATTGGCTAACACGAGCCTCAAGCGGGTTCCTGACTGCCACGTTGTGTGTTTGCCTTGATGTTTATACTCGGCCACTTGCATATCAATTGGCCTGTGAATTGCTCCCTTATCCTATAAAACCAGAGGGGAGAAAATTGGTCTGTGGTTTTGTGAGTGCAGAAAGTGGAACGTAGGAACACGTGTCTTTAATTCCAGTGCTGCAAAATACACAAGCTCTAAAGAGGCTTCTGAAATGCGTCTGGGCATCCATTTGACTCCTTTCATACAATCAGCAGCTTATTTGTTTTCCATTGCCAGCCAGGTTTGTTTTTGTAGAGCCTTCCTTGGTCAGGTTTTTCAAATGACTGCCAGGTCCTTCCTGCGCGGTGGCAATGATGAATGCAGAACATGAGATAAATTAATGCTGGGGATTTTGGTCAATGTCAGCCCTTTCTTCACTGTGTCAAGTTAAACAAACAAGATCAAGGCAAAGGAAAATGGTAATTGTCTCTCTCAAGATGGGTTGCAGATAAGAGCACTGTTGAATCTAAATGTGGAAATTTTCACAGGTTGAGTCTAGCATATTATATATATTTGTGTGTGTATATTCCCCCCTTCCACACATAGTAGAATAAGTTATGTGAGTAAATTTATTTATACAGAGGTTTAAAATAGAAAATTTGCCTGTAATATAAATCACGTTAAGGCATTCTTTTTTAAAAAGAAAATCTACTCCCCACTCCCATCCCAACTAACATTACAGTTTCCCCTTTCTCATTTATTCTCAGGCTCCAAAATTAGCAGGATTTAATTTTAAATTTTAAAAGTCTTATTCTGTATTGGTAGCACTTTGATTTCATGATTGTATTTGTTTGAAATTTGGCTTGTTTGTCAGTGCTATCGTGTTAAGATGAAATAGCTTATCCTGCTGTATGTTATTTGTGATTATTTTGTTTAAAGGGACCAGCTTTATTGTGCTTTGCACACTTCAGATATTTACAGGTGCATACTTAAAACCATTTAACACAGATTTGCATTTTTATTTAAATTTCCAACCTATTTTATCCCAAGTACTTGGGGCAGATAATAATGCCAAACAATCCAATAAAACTAATAATGCCTATTTAAAATATAAAATGCAATGCTTAATTTATATTGTTCTATACCAGTTTCTCTCCTGCCATCCAGAGCCTGTAAAAAACAAGATCTGGTTGCATTTTTGGAAAATACTCATAATTCAGGACTATACCAGTTTAGAATACAGAGTAGGGGGTCTCTTGTTTGACATTGCCTCTATGTCAGGCAGAAGGCTTTTTGTCTAGCCCTCCCTGGTGTGCTATCTTTGTAGGTAAGGGGTGCTTTTCATATACAAACACTTTGGGACAGGTGATTTCACACCGCATGTATTCCTCAGTTGGCATTGACCCACGTGGGTATAATGTATTATCATCACAAGCAGGCGAGTAAAAAGGAGAACTTCTGCTCCTCTGAAGGAGTGGGTCTTTTCATTTATTAGATACACATGATGATTCTTTGAATAAATAGGATGATGAGTGGCCTATTTCTGTTTTCTTCTTTGATACCTGTTTTCTAGATTTTTAAATCTCCAGGGCAGGGATCTATCCTTCTGTTCTTTGAAAGTACCATGCTCATGAGTGATGTTGTTACTGTTGCTGTTGGATCCATTTGTGTTAGTCTAGTCTTTCAGATGCTTCAACCTGCTTAAACATAATGGCTTTTCTCAAGTAGCCAGAAGGGCTCCAATGAATACTTGACTGTTCTTGTTTAGGCAGTCCAATGAGTTAACATAAAAGTCAGAAATATTAATATCTATAGCCAGTGTGGTGTAGTGGTTAAGAGTGGTAGACTCGTAATCTGGTGAACCGGGTTCGTGTCTCCGCTCCTCCACATGCGTGACCTTGGGCTAGTCACACTTCTTTGAAATCTCTCGGCCCCACTCACCTCACAGAGTGTTTGTTGTGGGGGAGGAAGGGAAAGGAAAATGTTAGCTGCTTCGAGACTCCTTCGGGTAGTGAAAAGCGGGGTAGCAAATCCAAACTCTTCTTTCTTTCTTTCTTTCTTTCTATCTATCTATCTATCTATCTATCTATCTATCTATCTATCTATCTACACACACACACACAGAGAGAGAGAGAGAGAGAGAGAGAGAGAGAGAGAGAGAGAGAGAGAGAGAGAGATATGAATATCCTGGAGGAATTTCTGATTGCTCAGAAAAAGGAAAATTGGCCAAATAATGCCTTGCACATTGTTCATTCATCTCTGCTTTGGCCCTAAAGGAAAAAAAGTCAGAGAAGTAAAACGAGAGTGTGGCTTGTAGCATTTGCTGTCAGGTTGATAATTGTGCGATGCAAGCCCAGCATAACAAATAGGGCAGGAAGAGCAGTTTTCCAATTGTTCCGTTGGCTTTCTCATTGGAGTAGCAACAACATGGAATCAGAACACTATTAAGAGAGCATGCCCATCAGTGGTAATATTGAAGATGCTGTGCTCATCTTCTGAGGTGTGGAGGGTAGTGACACAAGAGCAGTGCTTCTCAGTGGTCTTCCATTCTGGATTTTGATAGTGAAGTCTGGCTCTGCTTCACCACAGAGTTTTGTAATGTCTTAACGTTTGCTCATGTGTTAAGACGTCATCATCATCATCATCATCACCATCATAATCTACATTTCTAAATGAATGAGTCTTCTCAATCCTGGTGTTTGTTTGTTTGTTTGTTTTAGCTCATGACTGCTATTCAGAAAGGATTTGTCTCTGGAAGCCGTCTAGCTGTACTTATGAAAGCTGCAGAAGAGAACATCCACCAGCGCAATAGGATTTCAGTAGATCGGAGTGGTGGCGGTCTGTGAGTTTTGGGAACCCTTGGCTGCAAAATGGTGGATCTCGTGTTGCTGCTGAAAAACATTCCAGTGCTTTCAGATGTGCCCTGCTTCCTCTGCTTGATCTGTCTGGCATTGAGCAACCATATGGAAAAAAAACACTGTTGCAGTCTGCTTACTTAACAGTCTACTATTGCAGTCCTTAAAGTTCTACTACCATTTTGACTTTTGGCCTCCTTAACTGGGTATATGTTTCTGCTTTCTGAAGAATCAGTGGTGGACATGCATTTGGAGTGAGGGAACTCTGCCCCCAGTGCCTTTTTCTGGGCAACTCCTGGGGGATCTGCACTACACCTTGGCTGCCCTTGGGGCCCACGGCAGGAGATCCAGGTGCAGTTTCATTGTGCCACCTGAACTGTAACAAGAAAAAATCATTTTCTACCTTAGTAAGGTGGCCCCTGGCTCTCTTCTCCTATCTTGCTGCTTTGATTTGGCAGAAGTGGGAGGTGCCAGCATGCCTTTAGTGTCTTATATGTCGGCTTGTTTTTTAAACTTCTGCATTGCTTTTTTTCTTTGTTTTAGGAGAAGTGTGTTGTGCTAAATATTCATCTTGTTGCCTAGAACTTTGGGGATGATTGTATTATTATTATTACTATTACTATTAATATTATTATTACTACTACTGGTATTGCAAAGCTATTAAAGCATGTGTGTCATTTTTTAAAAAAATGGAGTGATTTGTTGTTGGGGAGAATAAGAGTTCTCACATCTGGATTTTCCATTGTATGTCACAGAAAATATAAATGTATGTCCTGATAATCGCCATGATAATTGTGTCCAGGTTGGAGGACATATTGAGTTCAACATATTTAAGTCTCATTGAAACTAGTGGGGCTTGCTTAATTATGTCCTGCATCTGTGATTTACAGGTGAATTTCTGAAATCACTTTAAGACTAGCATACCGGTAAGTTTAGAAGCACACCACATTATGATGATCATTATTTAAATGTTGCCTATTATGCCACCATGGGAAAACACAACATTATGGATGGAAGTTTCATCCCTGTTATTTCTTCTATAGCAAGTGGTAAAGTTTGTGGTGCATATAGTTGGGTTTCTTGTGATATTTCTATAGTGTTTTTAATGCCAGCATCTCAATTTATTGTTCATTTATGGAGAATGCACAAAACAAAGCACAACCCGAAACTATTCTAGCATCTCAGCATGTTTTGCTAGAGAAAAAGGGATTTCATTTAAATATTATTAAGGTAGCCTGTTCAATTTTGGGCCCGCTTTTGAAGCATGGGTTTTCATTTATCTTTTGCCTAAAATCCTTCCAATTAAGCGGGATTGTGCCACTTAGGTCACTTGGAAGCTTTCTCTTTGCAGTCTGCAAAATAAAGAAATGGTATGCAGCAAAGAGAAAAGTTGACATCCGGTGGGCCTTTATTTTGATATCTCTTATCTACAAGGGCTTTTACCCTCATGCCAGTTTTTTGTTTAAGGGATACTCCTGTAAGAATTGACATGGGAAAGTTCTGCACTATTTTAACGCCATGTCGAAATAATTTCCATCATCATCATTACTCTTATTATCATTATTTATTATTGTTAGTTTCATCCCTTGAGTGATGCAAAGAGGGCATCCCAGGGAACAAAATGTAATAGCATGTAGATGTAAGAAGGGTTTCTGTGCACAGGGCTTTCAGTTCTGGCATGTACCACAGGATCCTTCTAATGGACCATGGAACTATCTTAATATTCCTGCAGTGCCATCCCCAAACCTCTCCCTTGGCAAAAACACTTTATATGCACTTTTTGAAGGTGTAGAGGGCGTTTACTCCTAGGAATAGCTGCAAGTGTATTAAAAGTAACACGGCAACTAACTTTTAGAAGGATGCATTCACATTTTTGCATGTAGAATTTTTTTTTTTCATTCTCAAGATGAAGGCGAAGAGCCACAATCTAGTAAAAGATATTTGAGGGCAACATTCTCAAAAGCCTGCCGTGAAATTCCATTCAGACATTTCCCCTTCTTTTTGCTACTGTCAAGGTCCCTCAGACTTACTGTTTTATATGTTGGCAGTAGCAGGAAGGAAATGGAGAAGAAACAGATTTCTCTTGCTTTTAGACCCTGAGCATTTCAGATATAATTGAAACACGTGACTAAAGCCTTGTGTATATTTGGATATTTGAGACTTCTGTCTCTGAGCACAAAGGGTTATATTTTGTACTGATGGCTGCTTCCCCTCCACACCACCAACACACATTGGGCTGGTTTTTTCATATCTGTTTTCATTCCCTTATATATGTGTATGTGCATCTAGTTTGGGGGACATGAAAAAGCACCACCAACGATTAATTGAAAACTTGCTATCCCACATATTGTAGAATGTGGAGAAATGACTACCGTATTTTTCCATGTATAAGATGCCCCTTATTTTTTGGGACTCAAAATTAAGAAAATGCACCATGCACTCTCTGTGTAGAAGACGACGCCTTATTTTAAACTTCAGAAATTTAGGAAAAAATATAGTCTTATACACAGAAAAATACTGTATTTCCTCTATTTGTACCCCTGAAAGGGTGTGTGTGCCAATATTTGTATATAATCAAAGTAGCATTTTAAAATTTCACACCTTCAGACAAAAGAACATCTGCTATCATGTTCTCTCTCTCTCTCTCTCTCTCTCTCTCTCTCTCTCTCTCTCTCTCTCTCTCTCCATTTATCCACACCGAAGTTAGCTTAGCAGTAGGGCTTTTAGCATTGAAGAGCAATGGGTATCCAAGCCATGTTACTTAAGACAACCTCTCATAAACCTTTATGTGCCCATTGTCAGAAGGCAACACAGGATTTCCAGCAGTGTCTAGTTATGCCAATAACTTTAGCCCTATCGGGGAACCAGGAGCTCCTGTTTCCAGCCACACAGGAGCAAGGAGCAGGCAGCACCATGTAGATTTGCATCTGATGTCATGTGCTTCCCCCCAAGGTCTGTACATACAGCACAAGACTTGTGAGAACTTCCCCAGAACCTTGATTATGATGGGGTGACTTTCATGCGCACCACTATGTTCCTGAATGGCCCTTCCCTACAGACGTCGGTGGGACTCCTTGGTGTGGTTCCATTCCCTGCTCCCGTAGCTCTTTAGCCTAGCGCAGGCATTACTCTCCTCACCGTTTGCTACCAACACGTTCACACCACGAGCATGCATGTGTAGTGGAGGTTCTTTTCCATTCTTCTGTAGTTTTATAGTATGCCCGTTCCCCCATTTTGGGTTGGATCTCTCTGAATGTCTTTTGCTTTGTGACGCGAGAGTCACATGTGCGCCACTGTTTTGTACAGGAAGCGAAAAGTTATGCGCACCATACTTGCTTGATTTAGTCAAATGATAGGTGGAGACTTACTTGATGGGCATGACGTTCTGGATTTTTTGTTGTTGTAGCAAGTTTGGAAGATGGTCACTTGTGGGAAATTGAAAGCACGTGCCGGGTTTTTTCTTTTCCTAGATAATAATTCTGTATAATGCCACAGTGTTCCAAAAAGAAAGCCAAAACAATTAACAGCAAAGCAGCCCTGTGGTTTGGTGTGTGTGTATACGTACCTATATGCATACATATACATATATACTTTGCCGCATGTTTTTCCATCTGGCACTTTTATGTATTGTGACGGGTTATTGTTCAGGATTGGACTGTTAAATACTGTGTTTGAGGCTGGGTTGTCATTTTTATAACTGTCTCTGTGTTTTATTGTCATTATTTATTACTTTTGATATACAGAATGAGCTGCATGCATTTATAGAGCAATAAGAGGATGTATTTAATGTGCCTTGTTTTTAACTGAATAAGAACTGAACACATGAATCAATAAAACTGATTAAAATGGTCCACTCGCTGGCATTTTGATGTTACCAGCAGTTACGGAAATAAAGTTGATTAGTCTTGAACTCTACCCTCCCTCCTCTTGCGCCTTGGCCCCCCCCCCCCCCCGTGGTTAAAAGTTTAAAACTGAGACTTCTTAAACCTCCAGTTTTAAGGGATAATATAAATTACTGGCCTTAACTCTGTGTATCTGGTTGGGCAAATTAGGAGTTGAAATCCAAAGAAGCTTGTCATGAGGTATTAACGGTAGATTTCTCTGTTGGAATACAGTAGAATATATTTTCATTGCTACCATGGAGGGCTTTCCCCCTCCTTTTTTTCTCTCCCCTCCCCACACTGTGAGATCAGAAAATGGCAACAGCCCACAAATTGTTACCAGGGTGGACTTATTTATTTATTTTGTTTCATTCAACCCAAAGCTCTTCAGGCGCCATGTCCCCAGCCCACACTGATGAATTTTATCATGACTAAAATCAATAGGAATAAATGGAAAAGATTACATAATCCATTTTGATCATCTTGCATGTCAGGTTAGTCCAGAGTTGCCAAGTGCTGATAAATGTTCTGAAAAGAGAGGGAGGGGGGGAAGCTATATATTTTCATTGACAGCAAATCAGCTAAGCTGTTTATAAGTTTTTAACACATTAAAAGTAAGAATCATTCTCATATTCTTTTATAGTCCCAAATTTACGTTTGGTGCATGGGCTTTTCCAGATTATGGTTTTGTTTCTTAACGTTTGCCATCAGAATGCATTTGTTTTGCTTTGTCATGTGAATGATCTATGGTTGGAAGCTGGAACATTATGAAATGTTTAGAATCAATGCATCTTGAGCACATAACTACAGACCCCACCCCCATTTTTTTTTAAAATATGGTTGTGTAGGTGATGTTTTGGGGGACACATTATTCCACCAAAAACCTCAGAGCCTGCTACCTTCCTTATGCTCAAGAGCGTTAATGCTCCTCCACCCCAGATCCTTGCATGCGCTTTTAGAGGCATAGTTGCCCTCTCCACAGAGATAGATAAATGAATTCACAATAAACCTAGTGAAATGGATGGGCCGTGGCCAAGGTTTCAGGCTCCAAACACATAGGAAAAGGAGGACGCACATTTTAGCAGCGAGCCTGGAAAATACCAAGTGCTCAGAGTGAATTCCCACATCAAATTTGAACTGATTGCATTTGATTGGGGAAGATTATAAAAGAGAGCAACATCTTCAGTGATGTGCGTTTTGCCGGTTAAATGAGTTCCGTTTCTCACCCGCTGAAAATGAAGGGCCTCTCAAGTTTGCCCATCTCCTCCTGCCTTTTTAGTCTCATTCCTTCCCACCTCCCAATTATCCACTGGAGGTATGAAACGTATACAGAGGCGCAAGAGCATTCATGCTGTACAATATTTGCACAGGTGCTGTGATCAGGAGGCTGCTGCGGGCTTCAGTCCAGAATCAATACTTCACTCAATCTGTGTGAGACACAACTAATTTAGGAGAATTCCTGCTCTTCTCTCCCTGCGAGTATCTCTGCTTTCCATAAACTGTCAGTGGGTAATTCCTTGCTAAATGGTGCTGTGCTTATTTTTAATTCACCTGGAGTTTTTCTTTTTCCCCCTTTTTCTGAAGACATGAGCATACATTAGGTTATTGAGATGGATTTGTACTGAAGTGCAGAGAGATTTGCTATTAAATCTGCCCCCCCCGCCCCGAAATACTGTTAAGCTGTTACATTTTGGTATGTATAACTGAAGCTTTAATTTGGCCCTCATTGGGTGTTAATTCAAACTCGTTAATTCCTTAAAAGTGTTTTTTTTTCCTTTTTAAGCGGGTGCAATATCTTGAATTATCTGTTATTCAACAGCTGCACCATCTGAAGAACATCTGTTCTTCACATGATGCAGAGCTACTTGCTTTCTGTGGTGTACTTTCTTGGTTTAAGCACAGTCTATGACAATAAAATCACTAGCTGCAATCTAGTTAAAAAATATACCCACAAATGCATTGTGTCTTCCTTCGTTCAGTGAGAAGGAATATCCAACTTTGACTTGCTCTCTCCTGTCACCTGAACAAGACATTTGGTCCTATCTTACCAAGGCACCCTAATCTGTTTGTCTAAGTAGTGTAGATGTAATTAACTCGAGCATTAAAACTGAGGCTACTGAAGTGAACTGAATCAGTGTAAACTGATTTGAAGCACTTTTTAAAAAATATACCAGGTTCTCTCTTGGTTTTTCCTAACTAGTAACCTCTGGACATAAATGGAGAATTGCTCCCTCCTAATCTGTTCAGCCGAATTTATTTTACTGAACCGCTGAGATGCTTTTAGTTTTGCATCTCTACAATTAACTGATTTGCAATTCATTTTTATGCATGCTGAGTTTCCCCTGTCCGAGTCAAGAAGCTGTAAATCTCTGATCTATTGAACTGACAGGGAAATATATTTCATTTCCCCCCCATGAATCATTTGCCACTCTTATTGCAGAAAAATGGCAAAATTATGGTGTACCACGTTTTAATAAATTACTGCTTTAAAAAAAATGTTCTATAGCCTGTTTGGAGAAGAATATGCGTTTGTTTGGTTTTTTTAAAAAAAGAATGTTTCTGAATGGCTTGGCAAACAGATTGCTTTTTTTCAAATGAAGCCCAACAATAAGATACCTAGATTATGTTAAAAGGCTGTAAGGTTGTCAACAGTTCATGTGTTTT